>NW_019261732.1:0-1016 GCF_002742605.1 Olea europaea var. sylvestris | reverse complement strand
AATCAGCTTGTAAAAAAAAATCAATATATATAAGGGACATCAAAACCAAAACCCTAACAGTATTCTTAAAGGTGAAAATGTATAAAAATGCACGGAATAAAGGAAGCAATATTTTTCCATTAAAAATGCCTGAAACAAAGGAAACAATATTTTTTTTCAATAAAAAATGCTTAGAGTAAAGGAACAATATTTTTTCGAAAAAACCAAAACGAATTTGGGTGTCAAACTTAGTGTCTGTTTGGCACTCTTTAAAATTTTAAATTGTTTGTTATAGTATCATTATCCACTATACATTCAAACAATAAAATATTTTACACACAAATCAATAAAATTTATTTATTTTTTAACCACACATTTTTAAAAAAAAAATACTATTCAAAACTCTTTAACTTTCCAAATAACGGGCAACAAACAAGGGCTTAATAATTTTCATCTGGACATAAATTTTATTGCAACAAACCAATCTCCAAATTTTCTCCACCTGGAGAAAAATTCAACTGCAATGAATGAACTGAACTCTCCAACAAGAACAAAACTAACTTCTTCAGTGAACTAGCAACTCTCTACCTCTATTAAGATATCCAACTAAGATAAATGAATCCAAACACTACTCTATAGAATTACCTTAAATTCAATCAAAAATCACAAATAATTTAAAATTTACCTAATAGGACTAAAACACACCCTAAAAATAAAATCAACATCAAATGCTTTTGTAGAAAACCACTTGCTAGACTCAACACCTTCAAATACACTTAAAGCATCCGCAACAAAATCAGGATGCACTTACATATTTTCACAAGGTTTGTTCCTAGCAATTGAAGACGATGGCACCACAGGTTATGACAGTGGCATTACTCATATCCACCAAACTTGACTAAGCTGTATTTTTCAACATAGACCATAAACCAAATCCCAATAGTACTATACCAAATTGAATACTACTATGGTACTAAATCTACGTTGATTGTTCTTCGAGGATTATGTAAACCTTGCAAGACGTATAATTTAGACTT
>NW_019261731.1:0-1016 GCF_002742605.1 Olea europaea var. sylvestris | reverse complement strand
TAGCTTCTGTGCAAACGGATATTATCTATCCACCTTTTGGACATGCTAATTTTCTCGTTCGATCATAAGTCGTCCACTTATTTCACAATCATCAGGACATTAGGTTATCTAGAAATCACTTTGAAAATCCACACGAGCACATTCAATCTTTCTTTATGCTTTGCAAAGTAATCAATCGTGAAAATATGTCAGCAGATGCTTTTCAAATGTGTCTATTCCTTTATACTTTCATAGATGACGCACGAAAATGGCTACTCTTACTACATTCTGAAAGCATCATTTCATGGAATGCATGATACAGAAATTCACCCTGAAATTCTTCCAAACATCTTGAGCCAATAAGATTAGAAATTAAATTTATACTTTCAAGTAGAAGGATCTCTAAAGTTATCCAAAAGCATAAGAGAGGTTTAAGGACTACTTTAGAAAGTATTCGAATCTAGACATTCCTAAAAATGCATAGGTCTTCATCTTTTTATTCAGGCTTGCATCCTAAATACACTAACATGGTTATGAGAGAATTACAGAAAATCAGTTTATGCAGCCAACTGAAAGAAAAACTTCGAGGAAAACAGTGACTATTCACAATATTGATGTTGTTACATCTTTGGCACCTCGGATGGAAATACTAACAAAGAAGTTAGACAACCTAACTTAGTTTTTTAACATGGTACACCAACCAGCACAAGTCCACATGGATTATGGGGGCAAATCATACTACTACAAGCTATCATTTAGCCTTCCCCATGTTTATCAATCTAATGATGTACAATACGTATAGAATTTTCAAAAGCAACAAAACAACCTTTATTCTATTGCTTAAAATCTATATTGGAGAAATCATCCAAACTTCTCATGGATAAATAATCAATGTCAAGGAAATTAGATTCAGAGCAATCGCCAGGATGTCAACAACAAGAGCAGAAGTCATCTTTAGAAGATCTAATGGTTCAATACCTCACAAAGGATGCGACTACATTCCAAACCAGCTAGCTTCTATGAAAACTTGGAAAATT
>NW_019261730.1:0-1016 GCF_002742605.1 Olea europaea var. sylvestris | reverse complement strand
CATTCCCTATAAATACCTTAAGTGACTAGTTTCTAAATCTCCTACCTGAGATCATAGTGCACCCAAATTTGTATGAGAAAAAGGAAGATGCTGCCAGATAAAGGGGAAGAAAGAGAAAAATACAAATTTAGAACTTTAGGTTCTCCTACTTTGGATAATAATCCTTAAATAACTCTTTTAAGTTAATTGTTATGAGCCTTTAAAACCTTAGAACACATTGATAAAGAAAAAAGCTAGAAAGAATCAGATTCTTTCTAATTGAGACAATGAAGAGCATTGTGCAAATCGAACCTCAAGAGAGAAGTTAAGAGGCCAAAAATATTGTAGAACCATGTTCATACTACACAAGAAATAGCATTATCATAAGTGAAGGTAAATGTATCATATGTATCATAGACAAGAAAGATCATGGAGGACCACAGTTAACACTAGTTGATATTGTTACTTTAAGATGGACTAGTGCTTCCTTCAACCTAAAATGATTGGGACCTTTAGTATTCTCTTCTAATGAAAGTTGAACTAATGCAGGAATAGTAAAGTTTCCTCATCACATCCTTCATACAACAAATACAATTCTCTCAAGCACAAGTTCATAAGAAAATATAAAGGGATTGCAATAATGATCAAAAGAATATATATTGCATTTATATCTTGTGAACCACCTCATTTGAAATCTTACCTATTATAACGGAACACATCATTTATTTAAATTTAATATGCAACACATCCCTTCACGTGCAAGCCAAATTCACTTTTCTAGGCCTACCACATGTACAACTTTCATAAATGGGTGACAGCAAAACTTCAACGTAAGACCTCTGCTCTAATAACATGTTAAATCACCTCATCTAAAAGCTTGGGCTGTTAAAGATTTCACAGTATGAGTAGGTATAAATTTATTTCAAAGGTCAAATATGAGTACCGCATAAATTGAAAAGCATGTGTTGTTTGAGTGATCTGAAAAAGAACAAATCATTATGAAACCCCCCCCCCACCCCCAAAAAAAATAAAATAAA
>NW_019261729.1:0-1016 GCF_002742605.1 Olea europaea var. sylvestris | reverse complement strand
TTTTCCAATTATTGTGCTTGATCAGATATGGCTGGATCAACACGCGTTTTTAGCATCCTTAGAGGAGAAGCTAGTAGAGCACGTGCTTATAGAAACTATGAAATGGATTCACAACATAACATAGTACAACACATAAAATATCTCAAAGTGATGTGTTAAAAAGTGATACATTTGGGACAACATATATGTGAGGTGGAAAGTATGTATCATCTAATCAGGACACTTTGTAAATATTAGCATGATGTTGCCATTTAAGTATTGGATAATTCACCACCTTTGTGCTACAGTTATTTGGTCAGGATCTTGAAGAAAAAATGGAATTCAGAAAATGAGAATTTTGTGATTAATTTAGATATGTATAGTTAGTTCAAAATCATCGAACAATGTGAAATTTTATTTCTCATGTTTAGTAGATGTTTAAAGATGTTTGATCGAATGTACATATTTGAAATTTTGATATTAATGTATATTTTTCATATTTGTCAAATTTATTCAAAATATCTTGATATTTTGTACATGATTAATCTTTTATTTTAGTGGGAGTTCTAAAGTTGAAAGAATTTAAGTTATTCTAACTTAGAACATGTGATTTTGCACTAAGAAATTAATTTTGTGATATGTAACATTAGGATAATGGATGATGATTGGGAACTTAGTGAACTTTCAACTCCGTGTCTAGTGTGAAATTATAATAAAACTTAATTTGCATCAGCGCAAAATGATGTGTGTATAAATGGACATTTATATGATTGTCTCTAATATTTTGACGAACCATGGTATCTAAGAATATCATAGCTGACCTAAATAAAGGTGACAAATTGAATGGCAATAACTATAACACTTGGTGTCATAAAATTTGGAATCTGCTGGAGGAACAAGATTGCCTTGAGGGCATTAACCACGTGATGGAAGACCCAGGGGTGGGTCAATCTACTCAACAAAGAAGGGATCAGGAAACTTACCAGATATGGAAAAAGAAAGATTCCACTGCTCGTGTAATTTTGGTAAGTTCCATG
>NW_019261728.1:0-1016 GCF_002742605.1 Olea europaea var. sylvestris | reverse complement strand
AAAATCTGTATTCTCATGATAATATCTATTTGATGTTTAATCATATTTGAATAAAGCAAACAATGATGGCAAGATTTTGATTATACTAATATTAACTATGAAAAATAAAAGTAATTAAACGATCACATATGCTTATCAATTTACCGTAGTTATTCCCTTTAATCTCATCTCTCAAGTTCAATTCATAAATTCTTACTCGATTAAATACACTAATTAAATCAATTACATCTATCAAGTTCAAATTAGTCATGTCTAGCTGAATCAACTCACTTTATCTTGACATTTTTGAGAATTTATTCCTCATAGAAATCCGATATACTTCTTAAAAGAAACTCTTCGAACTAGCATACTAATAGTTATTGAACTAAATCCAGTCATTAACTCGATTAAAATATCAATCGACGGTTACTAGTCCAACTTGATGGTAATGGGCCAATAAAATAACATGTAGAGGTACATGATTCAAAACTTGGTTATTTCATCAAATTTCAAATTAAATTCAAATAATTGGCCGATTTAGTCAAAACCAATTCATTGGGTCTCGATGGTAAGATTAGTCAGCGTTGCTACTAACATCATAACCAAGTTGATTAAGGATTATTATTTTCACAATTGTGGTCAAGCCTCAAGAGTTCAAAGATTAGTACATATGTCCCCTCAATTTCCACAAAAAAACTAAAGAAAACCTTAACGAAACCAACAAGTGGCTCATTGTCGATTTTATATCTCGCAAGTATACGGATCATAACAAGTAAAATAAAGGACTTATGAGTCTGATTACATTACCGTGAGGACTTTGAATTCCTAATTTATTATTTCTAATTTTTATTTAAATAAGAATATAGTTTGTCAATTAAACGAGTGGTAAAGTGGACCTAAGAGTGAAATATCTAACTATTCTAACTCATATTTGAATAAAACAAACGTTGATGCGAGATTTTGATTAAATTAATATTAACTAACAAAAATAAAATAATTATCAAAATACCGCTATTACGAGGAATTGGATGAAAAAG
>NW_019261727.1:0-1016 GCF_002742605.1 Olea europaea var. sylvestris | reverse complement strand
CCCCTCGATGATTTATGTATGTCCATCTCGGACTACATATATTCATGTCCTTCTTAGACAATAAGTCGGTACCATTAATTTGTAAAGCTTTTCTTTGTCACCTGCCCATTTGCATATCTGCAAAGTCATCTAAGAATTTTTTCAAAATGTCAATATCACATATATAATTATAATAAGATGAATAAATGTAATTTAGAAATTGACTTCTCATAGCATGTTCGAGCGTATGCGTCCGTTCAACTCTTGTATTTCACCTGCATGTCTCCAATTTCATTTCTAACACTTTTCAAAAGTCAGTTTATAACCAAGAAAATTAAGATATAAGATGTATCTATATTAAAAACCTCCACATTCCCAAGACATCCACCGTGTAGAGTTTCTTTGAATTTTTTCATGTTTGCAAATACTTCTAAATATTTTCACAAAATATTAGTGTCACAATAAATAAGAATAACTGAGATATATTTAAATAAAAGTATGACATTTCAACATTCATCCAACTTCTCTTCGAGCATTGATCAAAGAAAAGTAAACTTTGTAAATAAATTAATACCCCCACATTTCAAAGATATTTTAATCTGAATGAGTAAATATATGATCTTATTCTTTGCTTGCACATGTACATAAATCTTCTAATGATGAATTCGAGGCACAGCCACCAAGAGCGAAGCCAGGATTTAAGTTCAGTGCGGGCATCATTTTTCGACGCCAAACTTCGAGGTTTTGGTCGTAGATTTAATGATGATAAAAAAATAAAACAATATTACAACAACACTAAAAACGACATAATTTATATATTAAACTTGTTCCTTGCGAGTTTTCATATTTTGATATCGTCGTACGATAACTTCATTATCGAACTTCAAAAATATATCTCTCTCTACATAAACAATAGTGCTATCATTCATCCACTGATCACTCATCCGATTGCGCAATCTATTCTTTACGATACTCATTGCAGAAAAAACTCTCTCCACAGTAGCGGTAGCAACCGGTAAAATCAATGCTAAAGTCAA
>NW_019261726.1:0-24882 GCF_002742605.1 Olea europaea var. sylvestris | reverse complement strand
CTAATTCTATTGGAATCGAGTCAATGAAAAGTGGATTTTGATTTCATGAAAACTTCGGGCTTGTTCATTTTTGGCGAACTGCAAGTCTAATTCGATTGGGATCGAGTCAATAAAAAGTGGTTTTTGATTTCACGATAACTTCGGGTTTGTTCGTTTTTGGCGAATTGCTAGTCTAATTCGATTGGAATCGATTCAATGAAAAGGGGTTTTTGATTTCATGATAACTTCGAGTTTGTTCGTTTTTGGCGAATTGCTTGTCAAATTAGATTGAAATCCACTCAATGAAAATTGGAGTTTGATTTCATTAAAACTTCGGGTTTGTTCGTTTTTGGTGAACTGCTAGTCTAATTCGATTGGAATCGAGTCAACGAAAAGTGGTTTTTCATTTCATGATAACTTCGGGTTTGTTCGTTTTTTGCGAATTGCTAGTCTAATTCGATTGGAATCGATTCAATGAAAAGTGGTTTTTGATTTCATGATAACTTCGGGTTCGTTCATTTTTGGCGAGTTGCGAGTCAAATTCGATTGGAATCGATTCAATGAAAAGTGGTTTTTGATTTCATGATAACCCCTGGTTTGTTTGTTTTTCACGAATTCCTAGTCAAATTCAATTGGAATGGAGCCAATGAAAAGTGGATTTTGATTTCATGAAAACTTCGGGTTTGTTCGTTTTTGGCGAATTGCTAGTCTAATTTGATTGGAATTAAGCCAATGAAAAGAGGTTTTAGATTCCGTGGAAACTTGGGGTTTGTTCGTTTTTTGCGAGTTGCTAGTCAAATTCGATTGGAATCGAGCCATTGAAAAGTGGTTTTTGATTTCAAGATAACTTCGGGTTTGTTCATTTTTCGCGAATTGCTAGTCGAATTCAATTGGAATAGAGCTGATGAAAAGTGGATTTTGATTTCATGAAAACTCCGGGCTTGTTCATTTTCGACGAATTGCTAGTTTAATTCGATTGGAATCAAGTCAATGAAAAGTGATTTTTGATTTCATGATAACTTCGGGTTTGTTCGTTTTAGGAGAATTGCTAGTGAAATTCGATTGGAATCGAGTCAATGAAAAGTGGATTTTGATTTCATGAAAACTTCGAGCTTGTCCATTTTTGGCGAACTGCTAGTCTAATTCTATTTGAATGGAGTCAATGAAATGTGGTTTTTGATTTCATGATAACTTCGGGTTTGGTCATTTTTTGCGAATTGCTGGTCTAATTTGATTGGAATCGATTCCATGAAAAGTGGTTTTTGATTTCATGATAACTTCGGGTTTGTTTGTTTTTGGCGAATTGCTTGTCAGATTCGATTGGAATTCAGGCAATGAAAATTGGTTTTTGATTTCATGATAACTTCGGGTTTGTTCTTTTTTTGTAAATTGCTAGTCCAATTCGATTGGAATCGAGCCAATGAAAAGTGGTTTTTGATTTCACGATAACTTCGGGTTTGTTCATTTTTCGCGAATTGCTAGTCGAATTCAATTAGAATAGAGCTGTTGAAAAGTGGATTTTGATTTCATGAAAACATCGGGCTTGTTCGTTTTTTGGCGAATTGCTAGTTTAATTCGATTGGAATAAAGTCAATGAAAAGTGGTTTTTGATTTCATGATAACTTCGGGTTTGTTCGTTTTAGGAAAATTGCTAGTCTAATTCGATTGGAATCGAGTCAATGAAAAGTGGTTTTTGATTTCACGACAACTTTAGATTTGTTCGTTTTTGGCGAATTGCTAGTCAAATTCGACTGGAATCGAGTCAGTGAAAAGTGATTTTTGATTTCATGACAACTTCGGGTTTGTTTGTTTTTCGTGAACTGCTAGTCGAAATCAATTGGAATTGAGCAAGTGGATTTTGATTTCATTAAAACTTTGGGCTTGTTCGTTTTTGGCGAATTGCTAGTCTAATTCGATTGGAATCGAGTCAATATAACGTGGTTTTTGATTTCATGATAACTTCTGGTTTGTTCGTTTTTGGCGAATTGCTAGTCAAATTCGATTGGAATCGAGTCAGTGAAAGTTGTTTTTGATTTCATGATAACTTCGGGTTTGTTCATTTTTGGCGAATTGCTAGTCAAATTCGATTGGAATAAAGCCAATGAAAAGTGGATTTTGATTTCATGAGAACTTCGGGTTTGTTCATCTTTAGCGAATTGATAGTCTAATTCGATTGGAATCGAGTTAACGAAAAGTGGTTTTTGATTTCATGATAACTTCGTGTCTGTTCATTTTTGGCGAATTGTTAGTCAAAATCGATTGGAATCGATTCAATGAAAAGTGGTTTTTGATTTCATGATAACCTCTGGTTTGTTTTTTTTCCATGAATTGCTAGTCAAATTCAATTGGAATAGAGCCAATGAAAAGTGGATTTTGATTTCACGAAAACTTCGGGTTTGTTTGTTTTTGGCGAATTGGAAGTCTAATTCGATTGGAATCGAGCTAATGAAAAGAGGTTCTTGATTTTGTGGTAACTTCGGGTTTGTTAGTTTTTGGCGAATTACTAGTCAAATTCGATTGTAATCGAGTCAATGAAAAGTGGGTTTTGATTTTATGATAACTTCGGGTTTGTCCATTTTTCGCGAATTGCTAGTCAAATTCAATTGGAATAGAGCCGATGAAAAGTAGATTTTGATTTCATGAAAACTTCGGGCTTGTTCATTTTTGGCGAATTGCTAGTCTAATTCGATTGGAATCGAGTTAATGAAAAGTGGTTTTTGATTTCATGATAACTTTGGATTTGTTCGTGTAGGAGGAGTTGCTAGCCAAATTCGATTGGAATCGAGTCAATGAAAAGTAGTTTTTGATTCCATGATAACTTCGGGTTTGTTTTTTTTTTTGGCGAATTGCTTTTCAAAGTCGATTGGCATCGAGTCAGTGGAAGGTGGTTTTTGGTTTCATGATAACTTCGGGTTTGTTCATTTTTCGCGAACTGCTAGTCAAATTCAATTGGAATTGAGCAAGTGGATTTTGATTTCCTGAAAACATCGGGCTTGTTCGTTTTTGGTGAATTGCTAGTCTAATTCGATTGGAATCGAGTCATTGAAAAGTTGATTTTGATTTCATGAAAACATCGTGCTTGTTCATTTTTGGTTAACTGCTAGTCTAATTCGATTGGAATCGAGTCAATGAAAAGTAGTTTTTGATTTCATTATAACTTCGGGTTTGTTCGTTTTAGGAGAATTGCTAGTCCAATTCGATTGGAATCGAGTCAATGAAAAGTGGTTTTTGATTTCACGACAACTTCGGGTTTGTCCGTTTTTGGCGAATTGCTAGTCAAATACGACTGGAATCGAGTCAGTGAAAAGTGATTTTTGATTTCATGACAACTTCGGGTTTGTTCGTTTTTCGCGAACTGCTAGTCGAAATCAATTGGAACTGAGCAAGTGGATTTTGATTTCGTTAAAACTTCGGGCTTGTTCATTTTTTGCAAATTGCTTGTCTAATCCGATTGGAATCGAGTCAATATAATGTGGTTTTTGATTTCATGATAACTTCTGGTTTATTCATTTTATGGCGAATTGCTAGTCAAATTCGATTGGAATCGAGTCAGTGAAAAGTGGTTTTTGATTTCATGATAACTTCGGGTTTGTTCATTTTTGGCGAATTTCTAGTCAAATTCAATTGGAATAAAGCCAATGAAAAGTGGATTTTGATTTCATGAAAACTTCGGGTTTGTTCGTCTTTGGCGAATTGATAGTCTTATTCAATTGGAATCGAGTTAATGAAAAGTGGTTTTTGATTTCATGATAACTTCGTGTTTGTTCGTTTTTGGCGAATTGTTAGTCAAATTCGATTGGAATCGATTCGATGAAAAGTGGTTTTTGATTTTATGATAACCTCTGGTTTGTTTTTTTTTCTTGAATTGCTAGTCAAATTCAATTGGAATAGCGCCAATGAAAAGTGGATTTTGATTTCAGGAAAACTTTGGGTTTGTTCGTTTGTGGCGAATTGCAAGTCTAATTCGATTGGAATCGAGCTAATGAAAAGAGGTTCTTGATTTCGTGGTAACTTCGGGTTTGTTCGTTTTTGGCGAATTGCTAGTCAAATTCAATTGGAATCGAGCCAATGAAAAGTGGTGTTTGATTTCATGATAACTTCGGGTTTGTTCATTTTTGGTGAATTGCAAGTCAAATTCAATTGGAATAAAGCCAATTAAAAGTGGATTTTGATTTAATGAAAACTTCGGGTTCGTTCGTCTTTGGCGAATTGATAGTCTAATTCGATTGGAATCGAGTTAATGAAAAGTGGTTTTTAATTCCATGATAACTTCGGGTTTGTTCATTTTTGGCGAATTGCTAGTCTAATTCGATTGGAATCGAGTCGATGAAAAGTGATTTTTGATTTCATGATAACTTCGTGTTTTTTCGTTTTTGGCGAATTGCTAGTCTAATTGGATTGGAATCGAGTCAATGAAAAGTGGTGTTTGATTTCAAGAAAACTTTGGGTTTGTTCGTTTTTGGCGAATTGCTAGTTAAATTCTATTGGATTCGAGTCAATGGAAAGTGGTTTTTGATTTCATTATAACTTCGGGTTTATTCATTTTTGGCTAATTACAAGTCAAATTAAATTAGAATCGAGTCAATGAAAAGTGGTTTTTGATTTCATGATAACTTGGGGCTTGTTCGTTTTTGGAGAATTGCTAGTCTAATTCTATTGGAATCGAGTCAATGAAAAGTGGATTTTGATTTGATGAAAACTTTGGGCTTGTTCATTTTTGGCGAACTGGTCTAATTCGATTAGGACCGAGTCAATGAAAAGTGGTTTTTCATTTCATGATAACTTCGGGTTTGTTCGTTTTTTGCGAATTGCTAGTCTAATTCGATTGGAATTGATTCAATGAAAAGTGGTTTTTGATTTCATGATCACTTTGGGTTTGTTTGTTTTTCGCGAATTGCTTGTCAAATTCGATTGGAATCCACTCAATGAAAATTGGTTTTTGATTTCATGATAACTTCGGGTTTGTTCATTTTTCGCGAACTGCTAGTCGAATTCAATTGGAATAGAGCCGATGAAAAGTGGATTTTGATTTCATGAAAACTTTGGGCTTGTTTATTTTTGGAGAATTGCTAGTTTAATTCGATTGGAATCAAGTCAATGAAAAGTGGTTTTTGATTTCGTGGTAACTTCAGGTTTGTTCATTTTTGGCGAATTGCTAGTCAAATTCGATTGGAATCGAATCAATGAAAAGTGCTGTTTGATTTCATGATAACTTCGGGTTTGTTCATTTTTGGCGAATTGCAAGTCAAATTCAATTGGAATAAAGCCAATGAAAAGTGGATTTTGATTTCATGAAAACTTCAGGTTCGTTTGTCTTTGGCGAATTGATAGTCAAATTCAGTTGGAATTGAGCAAGTGGTTTTTGATTTCCTGAAAACATCGGGCTTGTTCGTTTTTGGTGAATTGCTAGTCTAATTCGATTGGAATCGAGTCATTGAAAAGTAGATTTTGATTTCATGAAAACATCGGGCTTGTTCATTTTTGGCAAACTGCTAGTCTAATTCGATTGGAATCGAGTCAATGAAAAGTAGTTTTTGATTTCATTATAACTTCGGGTTTGTTCATTTTTGGCGAGTTGCTAGTCTAATTCGATTGGAATCGAGTCAGTGAAATGTGGTTTTTGATTTCATGATAACTTCTGGTTTGTTCATTTTTGGCGAATTGCTTGTCAAATTCGATTGGAATCTAGTCAATGAAAAGGGGTTTCTGATTTCATGATAACTTTGGGTTTGTTCATTTTTGGCGAATTGCAAGTCAAATTTGATTGGAATCGAGTCAATGAAAAGTGGTTTTTGATTTCATGATAACTTCGGGTTTGTTCATTTTTCGCGAATTGCTAGTCAAATTCAATTAGAATAGAGCCGATGAAAAGTGGATTTTAATTTCCAGAGAACTTCGGGCTTGTTCATTTTTGGCGAATTGCTAGTTTAATTCGATTGGAATCGAGTTAATGAAAAGTGGTTTTTGATATCATGATAACTTCGGGTTTGTTCGTTTTAGGGAAATTGCTAGTCAAATTCGATTGGAATCGAATCAATGAAAAGTGGTTTTTGATTTCATGATAACTACGGGTTTGTTCATTTTTGACGAATTGCTAGTTAAATTCGATTGGAATCGAGTCAGTGAAAAGTGGTTTTTGATTTCATGATAACTTCGGGTTTGTTCGTTTTTCGCGAACTGCTTGTCAAAATCAATTGGAATTGAGCAGGTGGATTTTGATTTCATGAAAACTTCAGGCTAGTTCATTTTTGGCGAATTGCTAGTCTAATTCGATTGGAGTTGAGTCAATGAAAAGTGGTTTTTGATTTCATGATAACTTCTGGTTTGTTCGTTTTCGGCGAATTGCTAGTCAAATTCGATTGGAATCGAGTCAGGGAAAAGTGGTTTTTGTTATCATGATAACTTCGGGTTTGTTCGTTTTTTGGCGAACCACTAGTCAAATTCGATTGGAATAGAGTCAATGATAAGTGGTTTTCGATTTCATGATAACTTCGAGTTTATTCGTTTTTGGCAAATTGCTTATCAAATTCGATTGGAATCGATTCAATGAAAAGTGGTTTTTGATTTCATGATAACCTCTGGTTTGTTTGTTTTTCACGAATTGCTAGTCAAATTCAACTGGAATAGAGCCAATGAAAAGTGGATTTTGATTTCATGAAAATTTCGGGTTTGTTCATTTTTAGCGAATTACCAGTCTAATTGGATTGGAATCGAGCTAATGAAAAGAAGTTTTTTATTCCAAGATAACATCGGCTTTGTTCGTTTTTTGCGAATTGCTAGTCTAATTCGATTGGAATCGATTCAATGAAAAGTGGTTTTTGATTTCATGATAACTTCGGGTTTGTTCATTTTTGGCGAATTGCTTGTCAAATTCGATTGGAATCCACTCAATGAAAATTGGTTTTTGACTTCATGATAACTTTGGGTTTGTTCGTTTTTTGCGAATTGCAAGTCAAATTCGGTTGGAATCGAGCCAATGAAAAGTGGTTTTTGATTTCATGATAACTTCGGGTTTGTTCATTTTTCGGGAATTGCTAGTCGAATTCAATTGGAATCGAGTCAATGAAAAGTGGTTTTTGATTTCATGAAAACTTCGGGCTTGTTCGTTTTTGGCTAATTGCTAGTCCAATTCGATTGGAGTCGAGTCAATGAAAAGTGGTTTCTGATTTCATGATAACTTTTGGTTTGTTCATTTCTGGCGAATTGTTAGTCAAATTCGATTGGAATCGAGTCAGTGAAAAGTTGTTTTTGATTTCATGTTAACTTCGGGTTTGTTCGTTTTTGGCTAATCGCTAGTCAAATTCGATTGGAATCGAGTAAGTGATAAGTGGTTTTCGATTTCATGATAACTTCGAGTTTGTTCATTTTTGGCGAATTGCTAGCCAAATTCGATTGGAATCGATTCAATGAAAGGTGATTTTTGATTTTATGATAACCTCTGGCTTGCTTGTTTTTCACGAATTGCTAGTCAAATTCCATTGGAATAGAGCCAATGAAAAGTGGATTTTGATTTCATGAAAACTTCGGGTTTGTTCATTTTTGGCGAATTGCTAGTCTAATTCGATTGGAATCAAGCCAATGAAAAGAGGTTTTAGATTCCGTGGAAACTTCGAGTTTGTTCATTTTTGCGAATTGGTAGTCAAATTCGATTGGAATCAAGTCAATGAAAAGTGGTTTTTGATTTCATGATAACTTTGGGTTTGTTCATTTTTGGCGAATTGCTCGACAAATTCAATTTGAATAAAGCCAATGAAAAGTGGATTTTGATTTCATGAAAACTTCAGCTTCGTTCGTGTTTGGTGAATTGCTTGTCTAATTCGATTGGAATCGAGTCAATGAAAAGTCTATTTTAATTTCATGAAAACTTCGGGCATGTTCGTTTTTGGCGAACTGCTAGTCTAATTCGATTGGAATCGAGCCAACGAAAAGTAGTTTTTGATTTCATGATAACTTCGGGTTTGTTGTTTTTGGCGAATTGCTAGTCAAATTCAATTGGAGTCGAGTTAATGATAAGTAGTTTTCGATTTCATGATAACTTCGGGATTGTTCATTTTTAGCAAGTTGCTAGTCGAATTCGATTGGAATCGATTCAATGAAAAGTGGTTTTTGATTTCATGATAACCTCTGGTTTGTCTGTTTTTCACGAATTAATAGTCAAATTCAATTGGAATAGAGCCAATGAAAAGTGGATTTTGATTTCATGAAAACTTTGGGTTTGTTCATTTTTGGCGAATTGCTAGTCTAATTCGATTGAAATCAAGCCAATGAAAAGAGGTTTTAGATTCCGTGGAAACTTCGAGTTTGTTCGTTTTTGCAAATTGCTAGTCATATTCGATTGGAATCGAGTCAATGAAAAGTGGTTTTTGATTTCATGATAACTTCGGGTTTGTTCGTTTTTGGCGAATTGCTAGTCAAATTCAATTTGAATAAAGCCAATGAAAAGTGGATTTTATTTCATGAAAACTTTGGGTTCGTTTGTGTTTGGCGAATTGCTAGTCTAATTCGATTGGAATCGATTCAATGAAAAGTGGATTTTGATTTCATTAAAACTTTGGGTTTGTTCGTTTTTGGCGAACTGCTAGTCTAATTCGATTGGAATCGAGTCAACGAAAAGTGGTTTTGATTTCATGATAACTTCTGGTTTGTTCATTTTTTGCGAATTGCTAGTCTAATTCGATTGGAATCGATTCAATGAAAAGTGGCTTTAGATTTCATGAAAACTTTGGGTTTGTTCGTTTTTGGCGAGTTGCTAGTCAAATTCGATTGGAATCGATTCAATGAAAAGTGGTTTTTGATTTCATGATAACCTCTGGTTTGTTTTTTTTTCACGAATTGCTAGTCAAATTCAACTGGAATAGAGCCAATGAAAAGTGGATTTTGATTTCATGAAAACTTCGGGTTTGTTCATTTTTGGCGAATTGCTAGTCTAATCCGATTGGAATCAAGCCAATGAAAAGAGGTTTTAGATTTCGTGGAAACTTCGAGTTTGTTCGTTTTTACGAATTGCTGGTCAAATTCGAATGGAATCGAGTCAATGAAAAGTGGTTTTTGATTTCATGATAACTTCAGGTTTGTTCGTTTTTGGCGAATTACTATTTAAATTCAATTTGAATAGAGCCAATGAAAAGTGGATTTTGATCTCATGAAAACTTCGGGTTCGTTCGTGTTTGGCGAATTGCTAGTCTAATTCGATTGGAATCGAGTCAATGAAAAGTGGTTTTTGAATTCTAGATAACTTCGGGTTTGTTCGTTTTTCGCGAATTGCTAGTCAAATTCATTTGGAATAGAGCCGATGAAAAGTGGATTTTGATTTCATGAAAACTTCCGGCTTGTTCGTTTTTAGAGAATTGCTTGTCTAATTCGATTGGAATCGAGTCAATGAAAAGTGGCTTTTGATTTCGTTAAAACTTCGGGTTTGTTCATTTTTGGCGAACTGCTAGTCTAATTCGATTGGAATCGAGTCAACGAAAAGTGGTTTTTGATTTCATGATAACTTCGGGTTTGTTCGTTTTTTGCGAATTGCTAGTCTAATTCGATTGGAATCGATTCAATGAAAAGTGGTTTTTGATTTCATGATAACTTCGGGTTTGTTCTTTTTGGCGAGTTGCTAGTCAAATTCGATTGGAATCGATTCAACGAAAAGTGGTTTTTGATTTCATGATAACCTCTGGTTTGTTTGTTTTTCACGAATTGCTAGTCAAATTCAATTGGAATAGAGCTAATGAAAAGTGGATTTTGATTTCATGAAAACTTCGGGTTTGTTCGTTTTTGGCGAATTGCGAGTCTAATTCGATTGGAATCAAGCCAATGAAAAGAGGTTTTAGATTTCGTGGAAACATCGAGTTTGTTCGTTTTTGCGAATTGCTAGTCAAATTCGAATGGAATCGAGTCAATGAAAAGTGGTTTTTAATTTCATGATAACTTCGGGTTTGTTCGTTTTTGGCGAATTGCTAGTCAAATTCAATTTGAATAAAGCCAATGAAAAGTGGATTTTGATTTCATGAAAACTTCGGGTTCGTTCGTGTTTGGCGAATTGCTAGTCTAATTCGATTGGAATCGAGTCAATGAAAAGTGGTTTTTGATTTCTGGATAACTTTGGGTTTGTTCATTTTTCGCGAATTGCTAGTCAAATTCATTTGGAATAGAGTCGATGAAAAGTGGATTTTGATTTCATGAAAACTTCAGGCTTGTTCATTTTTGGAGAATTGCTAGTCTAATTCGATTGGAATCGAGTCAATGAAAAGGTGACTTTGATTTCATGAAAACTTTGGGCTTGTTCATTTTTGGCGAACTGCTAGTCTAATTCGATTGGAATCGAGTCAATGAAAAGTAGTTTTTGATTTCATGATAACTTCGGGTTTGTTCATTTTTTGCGAATTGCTAGTTTAATTCGATTGGAATCGAATCAATGAAAAGTGGTTTTTGATTTCATGATAACTTCGGGTTTGTTCGTCTTTGGCGAATTGCTTGTGAAATTCGATTGGAATCCACTCAATGAAAATTGGTTTTTGATTTCATGATAACTTCGGGTTTGTTCCTTTTTTACGAATTGCTAGTCAAATTCGACTGGAATCGAGTCAGTGAAAAGTGATTTTTGATTTCATGACAACTTCGGGTTTGTTCGTTTTTCGCGAACTGCTAGTCGAAATCAATTGGAATTGAGCAAGTGGATTTTGATTTCGTTAAAACATGGGGCTTGTTCGTTTTTGGCGAATTGCTTGTCTAATTCGATTGGAATCGAGTCAATATAACCTGGTTTTTGATTTCATGATAACTTCTGGTTTGTTCGTTTTTGGTGAATTGCTAGTCAAATTCGATTGGAATCGAGTCAGTGAAAAGTGGTTTTTGATTTTATGATAACTTCGGGTTTGTTCATTTTTGGCGAATTGCTAGACAAATTCAATTGGAATAAAGCCAATGAAAAGTGGATTTTGATTTCAAGAAAACTTCGGGTATGTTCGTCTTTGGTGAATTGATAGTCTAATTCGATCGGAATCGAGTTAATGAAAAGTGGTTTTTGATTTCATGATAACTTCATGTTTGTTCGTTTTTGGCGAATTGTTAGTCAAATTCGATTGGAATCGATTCAATGAAAAGTGGTTTTTGATTTCATGATAACCTCTGGTTTGTTTTTTTCATGAATTGTTAGTCAAATTCAATTGGAATAGAGCCAATGAAAAGTGGATTTTGATTTAATGAAAACTTCGGGTTTGTTCGTTTTTGGCGAATTGCAAGTCTAATTCGATTGGAATCGAGCTAATGAAAAGAGGTTCTTGATTTCGTGGTAACTTCGGGCTTGTTCGTATTTGGCGAATTGCTAGTCAAATTTGATTGGAATCGAGTCAATGAAAAGTGGTGTTTGATTTCATGATAACTTCGGGTTTGTTCGTTTTTGGCGAATTGCAAGTCAAATTCAATTGGAATATAGCCAATGAAAAGTGGATTTTGATTTCATGAAAACTTCGGGTTCGTTAGTCTTTGGCGAATTGATAGTCTAATTCGATTGGAATCGAGTTAATAAAAGTGGTTTTTGATTTCATGATAACTTCGGGTTTGTTCGTTTTTGGCGAATTGCAAGTCAAATTCGATTAGAATCGAGTCAATGAAAAGTGGTTTTTAATTTCATGATAACTTCGGGTTTGTTCGTTTTTGGAGAATTGCTAGTCTAATTCAATTGGAATCGAGTCAATGAAAAGTGGATTTTAATTTCATGAAAACTTCGGGCTTGTTCATTTTTGGCGAACTGGTCTGATTCGATTGGGATCGAGTCAATGAAAAGTGGTTTTTGATTTCATGATAACTTCGGGTTTGTTCATTTTTTGCGAATTGCTAGTCTAATTCGATTGGAATCGATTCAATGAAAAGTGGTTTTTGATTTCATGATCACTTCGGGTTTGTTCGTTTTTCGCGAATTGCTTGTCAAATTCGATTGGAATCCACTCAATGAAAATTGATTTTTGATTTCATGATAACTTCGGGTTTGTTCGTTTTTTGCGAATTCCTAGGCAAATTCGATTGGAATCGAGCCAATGAAAAGTGGTTTTTGATTTCAAGATAACTTCGGGTTTGTTCATTTTTCGTGAATTGCTAGTCGAATTCAATTGGAATAGAGCCGATGAAAAGTGGATTTTGATTTCATGAAAACTTTGGGCTTGTTCATTTTTGGCAAATTGCTAGTTTAATTCGATTGGAATCAAGTCAACGAAAAGTGGTTTTTGATTTCGTGGTAACTTAGGGTTTGTTCATTTTTGGCGAATTGCTAGTCAAATTCGATTGGAATCGAATCAATGAAAAGTGGTGTTTGATTTCATGATAACTTTGGGTTTGTTCGTTTTTCGCGAATTGCAAGTCAAATTCAATTGGAATAAAGCCAATGAAAAGTGGATTTTGATTTCATGAAAACTTCAGGTTCGTTCGTCTTTGGCGAATTGATAGTCAAATTCAATTGGAATTGAGCAAGTGGATTTTGATTTCCTGAAAACATCGGGCTCGTTCGTTTTTGATGAATTGCTAGTCTAATTCGATTGGAATCGAGTCATTGAAAAGTGGATTTTGATTTCATGAAAACTTTGGGCTTGTTCATTTTTGGCGAATTGCTAGTCTAATTCGATTGGAATCGAGTCAATGAAAAGTAGTTTTTGATTTCATGATAACTTCGGGTTTGTTCTTTTTGGCGAATTGCTAGTCTAATTCGATTAGAATCGAGTCAATGAAAAGTGGTTTTTGATTTCATGGTAACTTCGGGTTTGTTCGTTTTTGGCGAATTGCTTGTCAAATTCGATTGGAATCCAGTCAATGAAAAGTGGATTTTGATTTCATGATAACTTTGGGTTTGTTCATTTTAGGCGAATTGTAAGTAAAATTCGATTAGAATCGAGTAAATGAAAAGCGGTTTTTGATTTCATGATAACTTTGGGTTTGTTCATTTTTGGCGAATTGTAAGTAAAATTCGATTAGAATCGAGTCAATGAAAAGCGGTTTTTGATTTCATAATAACTTCGGGTTTGTTTATTTTTCGCGAATTGCTAGTCAAATTCAATTGGAATAGAGCTGATGAAAAGTAGATTTTGATTTCATGAAAACCTCGGGCTTGTTCATTTCTGGCGAATTGCTAGTCTAATTCGATTGGAATCGAGTTAATGAAAAGTGTTTTTTGATTTCGTGATAACTTCGGATTAGTTCGTTTAAGGAGAACTGCTAGCCAAATTCGATTGGAATCGAGTCAATGAAAAGTAGTTTTTGATTTCATGATAACTTTGGGTTTGTTCATTTTTGGCGAATTGCTTGTCAAATTCGATTGGAATCGAGTTAGTGGAAGGTGGTTTTTGATTTCATGATAACTTCGGGTTTGTTCATTTTTCGCGAACTGCTAGTCAAATTCAATTGGAATTGAGCAAGTGGATTTTGATTTCCTGAAAACATCGGGCTTGTTCGTTTTTGGTGAATTGCTAGTCTAATTCGATTGGAATCGAGTCAATAAAAAGTGATTTTTGATTTCATGATAACTTCGGGTTTGTTCATTTTTGGCGAATTGCTAGTCTAATTCGATTGGAATCGAGTCAATAAAAAGTGATTTTTGATTTCATGATAACTTCGAGTTTGTTCGTTTTTGGCGAATTGCTTGTCAAATTCGATTGGAATCTAGTCAATGAAAAGTGGTTTTTGATTTCATGAAAACTTCGGGCTTGTTCATTTTTGGCGAACTGCTAGTCTAATTCGATTGGAATCGAGTCAATAAAAAGTGATTTTTGATTTCATGATAACTTCGAGTTTGTTCGTTTTTGGCGAATTGCTTGTCAAATTCGATTGGAATCTAGTCAATGAAAAGTGGTTTTTGATTTCATGATAACTTTGGGTTTGTTCATTTTTGGCGAATTGCAGGTCAAATTCGATTGGAATAGAGTCAATGAAAAGTGGTTTTTGATTTCATGATAACTTCGGGTTTGTTCATTTTTCGCGAATTGCTAGTCAAATTCAATTGGAATAGAGCCGATGAAAAGTGGATTTTGATTTCATGAAAACTTGGGGCTTGTTTATTTTTGGAGAATTGCTAGTTTAATTCGATTGGAATCGAGTTAATGAAAAGTGGTTTTTGATATCATGATAACTTCGGGTTTGTTCGTTTTAGGAGAATTGCTAGTCAAATTCGATTGGAATCTATTCAATGAAAAGTGGTTTTTGATTTCATGATAACTACGGGTTTGTTCATTTTTGACGAATTGCTAGTTAAATTCGTTTGTAATCGAGTCGGTGAAAAGTGGTTTTCGATTTCTTGATAACTTCGGGTTTGTTCGTTTTTCGCGAACTGCTAGTCAAAATCAATTGGAATTGAGCAGGTGGATTTTGATTTCATGAAAACTTCGGGCTAGTTGATTTTTAGCGAATTGCTAGTCTAATTCGATTGGACTCGAGTCAATGAAAAGTGGTTTTTGATTTCATGATTACTTCTGGTTTGTTCATTTTCGACGAATTGCTAGTCAAATTCGATTGGAATCGAGTCAGTGAAAAGTGGTTTTTGTTATCATGATAACTTCGGGTTTGTTCGTTTTTGGTGAATTGCTAGTCAAATTCGATTGGAATCGAGTCAATGATAAGTGGTTTTCGATTTCAAGATAACTTCGAGTTTGTTCGTTTTTGGCAAATTGCTTGTCAAATTCGATTGGAATCGATTCAATGAAAAGTGGTTTTTAATTTCATGATAACCTCTGGTTTGTTTGTTTTTCACGAATTGCTAGTCAAATTCAACCGGAATAGAGCCAATGAAAAGTGGATTTTGATTTCATGAAAATTTCGGGTTTGTTCGTTTTTGGCGAATTGCTAGTCTAATTGGATTGGAATCGAGCCAATGAAAAGAAGTTTTTTATTTCGAGATAACTTCGGCTTTGTTCGTTTTTGGCGAATTGCTAGTCAAATTCGATTGGAATTGATTAAATGAAAAGTGGTTTTCGATTTCATGATAACTTCGGGTTTGTTCGTTTTAGGAGAATTGCTAGTAAATTCGATTGGAATCGAGTCAATGAAAAGTAGTTTTTGATTTCATGATAACTTCGGGTTTTTTCATTTTTCGCGAATTGCTACTCTAATTCGATTGGAATCGAGCCGATGAAAAGTGGATTTTGATTTCATGATAACTTCGGGTTTGTTCATTTTTCGCAAACTGCTAGTCAAATTCAATTGGAATTGAGCAAGTGGATTTTGATTTCATGAAAACTTCGGGCTTGTTCCTTTTCGGCGAATTGCTATTCTAATTCGATTTGAGCCGAGTCAATGAAAAGTGGCTTTTGATTTCATGATAACTTCTGGTTTGTTCGTTTTTGGCGAATTGCTAGTCTAATTCGATTGGAATCGAGTCAGTGAAAAGTGGTTTTTGATTTCATGATAACTTCGGGTTTGTTCGTTTTTCGCGAACTGCTAATCAAAATCAACTGGAATTGAGCAAGTGGATTTTGATTTCATGAAAACTTCGGGCTTGTTCGTTTTCGGCAAATTGCTATTCTAATTCGATTGGAACCGAGTCAATGAAAAGTGGTTTTTGATTTTCATGATAACTTCTGGTTTGATCGTTTTAGGCGAATTGCTTGTCAAATTCGATTGGAATCGAGTCAGTGAAAAGTGGTTTTTGATATCATGATAACTTCGGGTTCGTTCGTTTTTGGCGAATTGCTAGTCAAATTCGATTGGAATCGACTCAATGATAAGTGGTTTTCGATTTCATGATAACTTCGAGATTGTTCATTTTCGGCGAATTGCTAGTCAAATTCGATTGGAATCGATTCAATGAAAAGTTGTTTTTGATTTCATGATAACCTCTGGTTTGTTTATTTTTCACGAATCGCTAGTCAAATTCAATTGGAATAGAGCCAATGAAAAGTGGATTTTGATTTCATGAAAACTTTGGGTTTGTTCATTTTTGGCGAATTGCAAGTCTAATTCGATCGGAATCGAGTTAGTGAAAAGTGGTTTTTGTTATCTTGATAACTTCGGGTTTGTTCGTTTTTGACGAATTGCTAGTCAAATTCGATTGGAATCGAGTCAATGATAAGTGGTTTTCAATTTCATGATAACTTCGAGTTTGTTCGTTTTTGGCAAATTGCTAGTCAAATTCGATTGGAATCGATTCAATGAAAAGTGGTTTTTGTTTTCATGATAACCTCTGGTTTGTTTGTTTTTCACGAATTGCTATTCAAATTCAATTGGAATAGAGCAAATGAAAAGTGGATTTTGATTTCAGGAAAACTTCGGGCTTGTTCATTTTTGGCAAACTTCTAGTCTAATTCAATTGGAATCGAGCCAATGAAAAGTAGTTTTTGATTTCGTGATAACTTCGGGTTTGTTTGTTTTTGGCGAATTGCTAGTCTAATTCGATTGGAATCGAGTCAATGAAAAGTGGTTTTTGATTTCATGATAACTTCTGGTTTGTTCGTTTTTGGAGAATTGCTTGCCAAATTCGATTGGAATCCAGTCAGTGAAAAGTGGTGTTTGATGTCATGACAACTTCGGATTTGTTCATTTTTGACGAATTGCTAGTCAAATTCGATTGGAATCGAGTCAATGATAAGTGGTTTTCGATTTCATGATAACTTCGAGTTTGTTCATTTTCGGCGAATTGCCATTCGAATTCGATTGGAATCGATTCAATGAAAAGTTGTTTTTGATTTCATGATAACCTCTGGTTTGTTTATTTTTCACGAATCGCTAGTCAAATTCAATTGGAATAGAGCAAATGAAAAGTGGATTTTGATTTCAGGAAAACTTCGGGCTTGTTCATTTTTGGCAAACTTCTAGTCTAATTCGATTGGAATCGAGCCAATGAAAAGTAGTTTTTGATTTCATGATAACTTCGGGTTTGTTTGTTTTTGGCGAATTGCTAGTCTAATTCGATTGGAATCGAGTCAATGAAAAGTGGTTTTTGATTTCATGATAACTTCTGGTTTGTTCGTTTTTGGCGAATTGCTTGCCAAATTCGATTGGAATCCAGTCAATGAAAAGTGGTTTTTGGTTTCATGATAACTTTAGGTTTGTTCATTTTTGGCGAGTTGCAAGTCAAATTCGATTGGAATCAAGTCAATGAAAAGTTGTTTTTGATTTCATGATAACTTCGGGTTTGTTCATTTTTCGCGAATTGCTAGTCAAATTCAATTGGAATAGAGCCGATGAAAAGTGGATTTTGATTTCATGAAAACTTTGGGCTCGTTCATTTTTGGCAAATTGCTAGTTTAATTCGATTGGAATCGAGTTATTGAAAAGTGGTTTTTGATTTCATGATAACTTCGGGTTTGTTCGTTTTAGGAGAATTGCTAGTCAAATTCGATTGGAATAGAGTCAATGAAAAGTGGTTTTTGATTTCATGATAACTTCGAGTCTGTTCGTTTTTGACGAATTGCTAGTCAAATTCGATTGGAATCGAGTCAGTGAAAAGTGGTTTTTGATTTCATGATAACTTCGAGTTTGTTCGTTTTTCGCGAACTGCTAGTCAAAATCAATTGGAACTGAGCAAGTGGATTTTGATTTCATGAAAACTTCGGGCTCCTTCGTTTTTGGCGAATTGCTAGTCTAATTCGATTGGAGTCGAGTCAATGAAAAGTGGTTTTTGATTTCATGATAACTTCTAGTTTGTTCCTTTTTGGCGAATTGCTAATCAAATTCGATTGGAATCGAGTCGGTGAAAGGTGGTTTCTGTTATCATGATAACTACGGGTTTGTTCGTTTTTGGCGAATTGCTAGTCAAATTCGATTGGAATCGAGTCAATGATAAGTAGTTTCCGATTTCACGATAACTTTGAGTTTGTTCGTTTCTGGCAAATTGCTAGTCAAATTCGATTGGAATCTATTCAATGAAAAGTGGTTTTTGATTTCATGGTAACCTCTGGTTTGGTTGTTTTTCACGAATTGCTAGTCAAATTCAATTGGAATAGAGCCAATGAAAAGTGGATTTTGATTTCATGAAAACTTCGGGTTTGTTCGCTTTTGGGGAATTGCTAGTCTAATTCGATTGGAATCGAGTCAATGAAAACTTGATTTTAATTTCATGAAAACTTCGAGTTTGTTCATTTTTCGCGAATTTCTAGTCAAATTCAATTGGAATAGAGCAGATGAAAAGTAGATTTTGATTTCATGAAAACTTCGGGCTTGTTCATTTTTAGCGAATTGCTAGTCTAATTCGATTGGAATTGAGTTAATGAAAAGTGGCTTTTCATTTCATGATAACTTCGGGTTTGTTCGTTTAAGGAGAAGTGCTAGTCAAATTCGATTGGAATCGAGTCAATGAAAAGTAGTTTTTGATTTCATCAAAACTTCGGGTTTGTTCGTTTTTTGGGGAATTGCTAGTCTAATTCGATTGGAATCGACTCAATGAAAAGTGGATTTTGATTTCATGAAAACTTCAGGTTTGTTCATTTTTCGCGAATTGCTAGTCAAATTCAATTGGAATAGAGCCGAAGAAAAGTAGATTTTGATTTCATGAAAACTTCGGGCTTGTTCATTTTTGGTGAATTGCTAGTCTAATTCGATTGGAATCGAGTTAATGAAAGTTGTTTTTGATTTCATGATAACTTTGGGTTTTTTCGTTTAAGGAGAATTGCTAGTGAAATTCGATTGGAATCGAGTCAATGAAAAGTAGTTTTTGATTTCATGATAACTCGGATTTGTTCGTTTTTGGCAAATTGCTTGTCAAATTCGATTGGAATCGAGTCATTGGAAAGTGGTTTTTGATTTCATGATAACTTCGGGTTTGTTCATTTTTCGCGAATTGCTAGTCAAATTCAATTGGAATTGAGCAAGTGGGTTTTGATTTCTTGAAAACATCGGGCTTGTTCATTTTTGGTGAATTGTTAATCTAATTATTTTGGAATCGAGTCATTGAAAAGTGGATTTTGATTTCATGAAAACTTCGGGCTTGTTCATTTTTGGTGAACTGCTTGTCTAATTCGATTGGAATCGAGTCAATGAAAAGTAGTTTTTGATTTCATGATAACTTCGGGTTTGTTCATTTTTGGCGAATTGCTAGTCTAATTCGATTGGAATCGAGTCAATGAAAAGTGGTTTTTGATTTCATGATAACTTCTATTTTGTTCGTTTTTGGCGAATTGCTTGTCAAATTCGATTGGAATCCAGTCAATGAAAAGTGGTTTCTAATTTCATGATAACTTTGGGTTTGTTCATTTTTGGCGAATTGCAAGTCAAATTCGATTGGAATCGAGTCAATGAAAAGTGTTTTTGATTTCATGATATATTCGGGTTTGTTCATTTTTCGCGAATTGCCAGTCAAATTCAATTGGAATTGAGCCGATGAAAAGTGGATTTAGATTCCATGAAAACTTCGGGCTTGTTCATTTTTGGCGAATTGCTAGTTTAATTCGATTGGAATCGAGTTAATGAAAAGTGGTTATTGATTTCATGATAACTTTGGGTTTGTTCGTTTAAGGATAATTGCTAGTCAAATTCGATTGGAATCGAGTCAATGAAAAGTAGTTTTTGATTTCATGATAACTTCGGATTTGTTCATTTTTGGCGAATTGCTTGTCAAATTCGATTGGAATCGAGTCAGTGGAAATTGGTTTTTGATTTCATGATAACTTCGGGTTTGTTCGTTTTTCACGAATTGCTAGTCAAATTCAATTGGAATTGAGCAAGTGGGTTTTGATTTCTTGAAAACATCGGGCTTGTTCATTTTTGGTGAATTGTTAGTCTAATTATTTTCGAATCGAGTCATTGAAAAGTGGATTTTGATTTCATGAAAACTTCGGGCTTGTTCATTTTTGGTGAACTGCTTGTCTAATTCGATTGGAATCGAGTCAATGAAAAGTAGTTTTTGATTTCATGATAACTTCGGGTTTGTTCGTTTTTGGCGAATTGCTAGTCTAATTCGATTGGAATCGAGTCAATGAAAAGTAGTTTTTGATTTCATGATAACTTCGGGTTTGTTCGTTTTTGGCGAATTGCTAGTCTAATTCGATTGGAATCGAGTCAATGAAAAGCGGTTTTTGATTTCATGATAACTTCTAGTTTGTTCGTTTTTGGCGAATTGCTTGTCAAATTCGATTGGAATCCAGTCAATGAAAAGTGGTTTCTGATTTCATGATAACTTTGGGTTTTTATCATTTTTGGCGAATTGCAAGTCAAATTCGATTGGAATCAAGTCAATGAAAAATGTTTTTGATTTCATGATATATTCGGGTTTGTTCATTTTTCGCGAATTGCTAGTCAAATTCAATTGGAATAGAGCCGATGAAAAGTGGATTTTGATTTCATGAAAACTTCAGGCTTGTTCATTTTTGGCGAATTGCTAGTTTAATTCGATTGGAATCGAGTTAATGAAAAGTGGTTTTTGATTTCATGATAACTTCGGGTTTGTTTGTTTTAGGAGAATTGCTAGTCAAATTCGATTGGAATCGAGTCAATGAAAAGTGGTTTTTTGATTTAATGATAACTTCGGGTTTGTTCATTTTTGATGAATTGCTAGTCAAATTCGATTGGAATCGAGTCAGTGAAAAGTGGTTTTCGATTTCATGATAACTTCGGGTTTGTTCATTTTTCGTGAACTGCTAGTCAAAATCAATTGGAATTGAGCAAGTGGATTTTGATTTCATGAAAACTTCGAGCTTGTTCGTTTTTGACGAATTGGTAGTCAAATTCGATTGGAATCGAGTCAGTGAAAAGTAGTTTTTGATTTCATGATAACTTTAGGTTTGTTCATTGCTGACGAATTGCTAGTCAAATTCGATTGGAATCGAGTCAGTGAAAAGTGGTTTTTGATTTCATGATAACTTCGAGTTTGTTCGTTTTTCACGAACTGCTAGTCAAAATCAATTGGAATTGTGCAGGTGGATTTTGATTTCATGAAAACTTCGGGCTTGTTCGTTTTTGACAAATTACTAGTCAAATTCGATTGGAATCGAGTCAGTGAAAAGTTGTTTTTGATTTTATAATAACTTCGGGTTTGTTCGTTTTTCGTGAACTGCTAGTCAAAATCAATTGGAATTGAGCAAGTGGATTTTGATTTCATGAAAACTTCGGGCTCCTTCGTTTTTGGCGAATTGCTAGTCTAATTTGATTGGAGTCGAGTCAATGAAAAGTGGTTTTTGATTTCATGATAACTTCTGGTTTGTTCATTTTTGGCGAACTGGTAGTCAAATTCGATTGGAATCGAGTCAGTGAAAAGTGGTTTTTGTTATCATGATAACTTCGGGTTTATTCGTTTTTGGCGAATTGCTAGTCAAATTCGATTGGAATCGAGTCAATGATAAGTGGTTTTCGATTTCATGATAACTTCGAGTTTATTCATTTTTGTCAAATTGCTAGTCAAATTCGATTGGAATCGATTCATTGAAAAGTGGTTTTTGATTTCATGATAACCTCTGGTTTGTTTGTTTTCACGAATTGCTAGTCAAATTCAATTGGAACAGAGCCAATGAAAAGTGGATTTTTGATTTCATGAAAATTTCGTGTTTGTTCGTTTTTGGCGAATTGCTAGTCTAATTCGATTGGAAACGAGCCAATGAAAAGAGGTTTTTGATTCCGAGGTAACTTCGAGTTTGTTCATTTTTGGCGAATTGCTAGTCAAATTCGATTGGAATCGATTCAATGAAAAGTGATTTTTGATTTCATGATAACTTCGGGTTTGTTCGTTTTAGGAGAATTACTAGTCAAATTCGATTGGAATCGAGTCAATGAAAAGTGGTTTTTGATTTCATGATAACTTCGGGTTTGTTCGTTGATGGCGAATTGCTAGTCAAATTCGATTGGAATCGAGTCAGTGAAAAGTGATTTTTGATTTCGTGATAACTTCGGGTTTGTTCATTTTCGCGAACTGCTAGTCAAAATCAATTTGAATTGAGCAAGTGGATTTTGATTTCATGAAAACTTCGGGCGTTCGTTTTCGGCGAATTGCTATTCTATTTCGATCAGGGCCGAGTCAATGAAAAGTGGTTTTTGATTTCATGATAACTTCTGGTTTGTTCGTTTTTGGCTAATTGTTAGTCAAATTCGATTGGAATCGAGTCAGTGAAAAGTGGTTTTTGATATCATGATAACTTTTGGTTCGTTCGCTTTTGGCGAATTGCTAGTCAAATTCGATTGGAATCGAGTCAACGATAAGTGGTTTTCGATTTCATGATGACTTCGAGTTTGTTCATTTTCGACGAATTGCCAGTCAAATTCGATTGGAATCGATTCAATGAAAAGTGGTTTTTGATTTCATGATAACCTCTGGTTTGTTTGTTTTTCACGAATCGCTAGTCTTATTCGATTGGAATCGAGTCAGTGAAAAGTGGATTTTAATTTCATTAAAATTTCGAGTTTGTTCATTTTTCGCGAATTGCTAGTCAAATTCAATTGGAATAGAGCCGATAAAAAGTAGATTTTGATTTCATGAAAACTTCGGGCCTGTTCATTTTTGGCGAATTGCTAGTCTAATTCGATTGGAATCGAGTCAATGAAAAGTGGTTTTTGATTTCATGATATCTTTGGGTTTGTTCGTTTAAGGAGAATTGCTAGTCAAATTCGACTGGAATCGAGTCAATGAAAAGTAGTTTTTGATTTCATGATAACTTCGGGTTTGTTCGTTTTTGGCGAATTGCTTTTCAAATTCGATTGGAATCGAGTCAGTGGAAAGTGGTTTTTGATTTCATGATAACTTCGGGTTTGTTCGTTTTTCGTGAATTGCTAGTCAAATTCAATTGGAATTGAGCAAGTGGATTTTGATTTCTTGAAAACATCGGCTTGCTCGTTTTTGGTGAATTACAAGTCTAATTCGATTGGAATCGAGTCAATGAAAAGTGGTTTTTGATTTCATGAAAACTTCGGGCTTGTTCCTTTTTGGCGAACTGCTAGTCTAATTCGATTGGAATCGAGTCAATGAAAAGTAGTTTTTGATTTCATGATAACTTCGTGTTTGTTCATTTTTGGCGAATTGCTATTCTAATTCGATTGGAATCGAGTCAATGAAAAGCAGTTTTTGATTTCCTGATAACTTCTGGTTTGTTCGTTTTTGGCGAATTGCTTGACAAATTCGATTGGAATCCAGTCAATGAAAAGTGGTTTCTGATTTCATGATAACTTTGGGTTTGTTCATTTTCGGCGAATTGCAAGTCAAATTCGATTGGAATCAAGTCAATGAAAAGTGGTTTTTGATTTCATGATATATTCGGGTTTTATTCATTTTTCGCGAATTGCTAGTCAAATTCACTTGGAATAGAGCCGATGAAAAGTGGATTTTGATTTCATGAAAACTTCGGGCTTGTTCATTTTTGGGGAATTGCTAGTTTAATTCGATTGGCATCGAGTTCATGAAAAGTGGTTTTGATTTCATGATAACTTCGGGTTTGTTCCTTTTAGGAGAATTGCTAGTCAAATTCGATTGGATTCGAGTCAATGAAAAGTGGTTTTTGATTTCATGATAACTTCGGGTTTGTTCGTTTTTGACGAATTGCTAGTCAAATTCGATTGGAATCGAGTCATTGAAAAGTGGTTTTTGATTTCATGATAACTTCAGGTTTGTTCGTTTTTCGCGAACTGCTAGTCAAAATCAATTGGAATTGAGCAAGTGTATTTTGATTTCATGAAAACTTCGGGCTCGTTCGTTTTTGGCGAATTACCAGTGTAATTCGATTGGAGTCGAGTCAATGAAATGTGGTTTTTGATTTCATGGTAACTTCTGGTTTGTTCGTTTTTGGCAAACTGGTAGTCAAATTCGACTGGAATTGAGTCAGTGAAAAGTGGTTTTTGTTATCATGATAACTTCGACTTGTTCGTTTTTGGCGAATTGCTAGTCAAATTCGATTGGAATCGAGTCAATGATAAGTGGTTTTCGATTTCATGATAACTTCGAGTTTGTTCATTTTTAGCAAATTGCTAGTCTAATTCGATTGGAATCAATTTAATGAAAAATGGTTTTTGATTTCATGATAACTTCGGGTTTGTTCGTTTTTGGCGAATTGCTTGTCAGATTCGATTGGAATCCGGGCAATGAAAATTGGTTTTGGATTTCATGATAACTTCGGGTTTGTTCATTTTTCGCGAATTGCTAGTCGAATTCAATTAGAATAGAGCCGATGAAAAGTGGATTTTGATTTCATGAAAACATCCGGCTTGTTCGTTTTTGGCGAATTGCTAGTTTAATTCGATTGGAATAAAGTCATTGAAAAGTGATTTTTGATTTCACGATAACTTCGGGTTTGTTCGTTTTAGGAGAATTGCTAGTCCAATTCGATTGGAATCGAGTCAATGAAAAGTGATTTTTGATTTCACGACAATTTCGGGTTTGTTCGTTTTTGGCGAATTGCTAGTCAAATTCGACTGGAATCGAGTCAGTGAAAAGTGATTTTTGATTTCATGACAACTTCGGGTTTGTTCGGTTTTCGCGAACTGCTAGTCGAATTCAATTGGAATTGAGCAAGTGGATTTTGATTTCGTTAAAACTTGGGGCTTGTTCGTTTTTGGCGAATTGCTAGTCTAATTCGATTGGAATCGAGTCAATGTAACGTGGTTTTTGATTTCATGATAACTTCTGGTTTGTTAGTTTTTGGCGAATTGCTAGTCAAATTCGATTGGAATCGAGTCAGTGAAAAGTGGTTTTTGATTTTATGATAACTTCGGGTTTGTTCGTTTTTGGCGAATTGCTAGACAAATTCAATTGGAATAAAGCCAATGAAAAGTGGATTTTGATTTCAAGAAAACTTCGGGTTCGTTCGTCTTTGGTAAATTGACAGTCTAATTCGATCGGAATCGAGTTAACGAAAAGTGGTTTTTGATTTCATGATAACTTCATGTTTGTTCATTTTTGGCGAATTGTTAGTCAAATTCGATTGGAATCGATTCAATGAAAGTGGTTTTTGATTTCATGATAACCTCTGGTTTGTTTTTTTTTTCATGAATTGCTAGTCAAATTCAATTGGAATAGAGCCA
>NW_019261725.1:0-1016 GCF_002742605.1 Olea europaea var. sylvestris | reverse complement strand
TGACAGGTTGATCGGAAACAAAAATCGCGCCGGGGGCAATTTCGTCATTTTTTACGACTGTGTCGGAATGGGCTGAAATTTGAAAGGTTGATCGAAAACAAAAATCGCGCCGGGGTCAATTACGTCATTTTTCGCGACTGTGTCGGACTGGGCTCAAATTTGACTGGTTGATCGGGAACAAAAATCGCGCTGGGGTCAAATTCGTCCGTTTTCGCGACTGTGTCGGAATGGGCTGAAATTTGGCAGGTTGATCGAAAATAAAAATCGCGTTGGGGGTAATTTCATCATTATTCTCGACTGTGTCGGAATGGGCTAAAATTTGACTGGTTGATCGGAAACAAAAACCGCGCCAAGGGCAATTCCATTATTTTTCGCGACTGTGTCGAAATGTGCACAAATTTGACAGGTTGATCGGGAACAAAAATCGTGCCGGGGGCAATTTCGTCATTTTTCGCGCCTGTGTCGGAATTGGCTAAAATTTCACAAGTTTATCGGAAACAAAAATCGCGCTGGGGTAAATTTCGTCGTTTTTCGCGACTGTGTCGGAATGGGCTGAAATTTGACAGGTTGATCGGAAACAAAAATCGCGCTGGGGTCAATTTTGTCATTTTTCGCGACTGTGTCGGAATGGGCTCAAATTTGACCGGTTGATTGGGAACAAAAACCGCAACGGGGTCAATTTCGTTTTTTTCGCGACCGTGTCGGAATGGGCTGAGATTTGGCCGGTTGATCGAAAATAAAAATCGCGCTGGAGGCAATTTCATCATTTTTCTCGACTGTGTCGGAATGGGCTAAAATTTGGCATGTTGATCGAAAACAAAAATCGCGCCATTGGCAATTTCATCATTTTTCAATACTGTGTCGGAATGGGCACAAATTCAACAGGTTGATCGGCAACAAAAATCGCGCCGGGTGAATTTCGTCATTTTTCGCAACAGTGTCGGAATTGGCTAAAATTTAACAGGTTGATCGAAAATAAAAATCGTGCGGGTGCAATTTCATCATTTTTCGCGACT
>NW_019261724.1:0-1016 GCF_002742605.1 Olea europaea var. sylvestris | reverse complement strand
TTCCGATCAAACGGCCAAATTTCAGCCAATTCAAACACAGTCGATAAAAATTACGAAATTATCCCGGACGCGGTTTTTGTTTCTGATCAACCACTCGAATTTTAGCCATTTCCGACACAGTCGCGAAAAATGACGAAATTGCCCCCGGTGCGATTTTTATTTCAGATCAAACTGCCATATTTCAGCCAATTCCGACACAGTCGAGAAAAAATGACGAAATTGCCCCCTGCACGATTTTTGTTTCCGATCAACCTGTCAAATTTAAGCCCATTCCGACACAGTCGAGAAAAATGACGAAATTGCCCCCGGCGCGATTTTTATTTCAGATCAAACTGCCATATTTCAGCCAATTCCGACACAGTCGAGAAAAAATGACGAAATTGCCCCCTGCACGATTTTTGTTTCCGATCAACCTGTCAAATTTAAGCCCATTCCGACACAGTCGAGAAAAATGACGAAATTGCCCCCGGCGCGATTTTTGTTCCCGATCAACCGGTCAAATTTGAGCCCATTCTAACACAGTCGAGAAAAATGACGAAATTGCCGCCGGCGCGATTTTTATTTCCGGTCAAACTGTCAAATTTCAGCCGATTCTGACACAGTCGAGAAAAATGACGAAATTGCCCCCGGCGCGATTTTTGTTTCCGATCAAACGGTCAAATTTGAGCCCATTCCGACACAGTCGAGAAAAATGACGAAATTGCCCGTGGCTCGATTTTTGTTTCCGATCAACCAATCGAATTTGAGCCCATTCCGACACAGCTGCGTAAAATGACGAAATTACCCCTGTCGTGATTTTTGTTTCCCATCAACTTGCCAAATTTTAGCCCATTCCCCTGGCTCGATTTTTGTTTCCGATCAAACTGTCAAATTTGAGCCCATTCCGACACAGTCGAGAAAAATGACGAAATTGCCCGTGGCTCGATTTTTGTTTCCGATCAACCAATCGAATTTGAGCCCATTCCGACACAGTCGAGAAAAATGACGAAATTGCCCCCGGCGCGATTTTTATTTCA
>NW_019261723.1:0-1016 GCF_002742605.1 Olea europaea var. sylvestris | reverse complement strand
GATGTTAACATATCATGCAACAATCAAGCTATATATATAGACATCATGTTAATCTATCATTAGAGTGTTTAAAAAACAGTCAATTTTTTAATCAATCACATCTTGCCAACATCTATTACGTCAATTGCTATATAACCTACTTTCGACAGAGTAACATTATTCATCATTTAAAAGGAAATTGATGATGCAAACTTCTTTGTAATATTAAAAATAGAAAAGGGGAATACATATAAATATAAATGGATTCTTCATTGGTTAATAGTGAAATCATTATGCAACATTTTTGAAGTATGAAAACATGTAAAGGAGTATTTAATGTTCTTGATGACTGCTGTATTTCAATTTTTTTACTTCAAATATGCCCCAACTAGACTAAGTTCGTTGTAATGAACATTGTTCCCGTTTACGGCTAAAATGCATAATTATTAAATGGTTGCTAAATCGGATCGAACCGAAAGAGTAACTAATTTTATAAAACAATTATATGTTGTGTATATTGTACACAACATTGATGAAGTGCGTGGAGAAGAACAATGATATGTTGTGTATATTGTACAAAAAAATTGATATTCGCACAAACAGGAATAGTTGACTCAGTGTAATAAAAAATTTCGGTTTTTGTCCAGTCAGTGATGTTATTTGCAATCTGACTACAGACAATCGCAATTGTAAAAAGCTGATTGTCAAGGAGCTGGTGGATCATCTAAAGATGCCAACCGAACAACATGCAACTTCTTATCAAATTGGAAGAATTAAAAGGGGTACGTTTAGTCAAGTAACTCAAAATTTGTAAGATTGATGTGGATGTTGTAGATAAGGCCATAGAGAATACTTACAAGTTTCAAGGGAAAGATAAAAAAAAAATTATAGTTGCAACATGGAGGATACGTAAAGCTTCTAAAGTGGAAGAGAAAGGAAATCTTTTTTCAGCAAGAAAAAGGCCGTCCTTGGGTTCGACAGTTTGAGGCATTTGAGTATCAATTTTATGGTGGTGGTGGTGGTGGGGGAGGGGGGGG
>NW_019261722.1:0-1016 GCF_002742605.1 Olea europaea var. sylvestris | reverse complement strand
TATCAGCACGATTTTCTTTGAAGGTAGTAATTTTTCAAGCATAATCATCTATCACGTGTGTCAAATTTAATTTGATAGCACGTGAATTTTACGTATACATAGGTCGAATCCACAATACATGACCTCAATTTGTTTCTTGATTTTGCTGCCGCCATAATGGATTTCTTTTAGTTTCTTTTGTGGATTAATCAATTGATGTGCACAAATTAATGGCTCCTAATTCCTATGGACTCCAGTCACGGCCACCATTATTAGCTTTACCCAACTCATTGTTTGTTTCAAATCCAATGGTTTCTACTAATTATTTCAAATTTCATGGCTCAATTGGTTTATGCTAATTCAATTTTTTTAATTGCATATACGTGTACCAGACTACCAAGGTAGCTTCTTGTGCCCATTTTTTGTTTATATCTTAATTAACTCTTGTGCATTATCAAGTTACTACCGCCGCTTCCTTTGCCTTAAGACACCATTAATTAATCAATGAAATTCATGCCATAATATGTGAATAGGTTTCCACATGTCGACAATTTATTTTATTTTCATTCAGCTCACGTTATTAGTTCAAACCAATATTTTACGTGTGTTTACAGATAAATTAATGGTGTGCAATTGAATGTCTTATCATTGCTTTTTTTATATTTAGTTATAAAACATCAATTATTAAATTTATTTTTAATTGTTGTTGCTCTTAAAGTAGCACAACATTATAATTAATATTTCAAAAGAATATTAATCATAAATCTATTTATTATAAATAATCCGTTGTTGCTCCGGAAGTAGCACAATATTATCGTTAATATTTTTGAAGAATATTACTTGCAGTTGCTCTTGAAAAGGATAAATTATAATTCTCAATATTTTATAAAAATATTGATGTATTGCTCTTGTAGAAGCAATAGTAAAATATAATGTGCTCCCGAATAGCACATGTTTCGAAGAACAATTTATTTTAAATTAGTATTTATCCTTGAAGGAAAACACGTAACTTATGTCGTTTGCTCAATAATTCCCTC
>NW_019261721.1:0-1016 GCF_002742605.1 Olea europaea var. sylvestris | reverse complement strand
CAGCCAGCTGAAGTGTCACAGTGGTTGCTTTAGCTTCTCCCAATCCTAGTTTCCTGAAAACAAACAAAGGCATTAAATTAATACTTGCACTGAGATCACATAATGCTTTATCGAAATATACTTCACCGATTGTGCAAGGAACAGTAAAACTCCCTGGATCTTTTAGTTTTGGTGGAAGCTTATTCTGAATTCTGGCACTACATTCCTCAGTAAGCATGAATGTCTCATGATCTTCCAGCTTGCGTTTATTTGATATGATATCCTTCAGAAACTTCGCGTAGCTAGACATCTGGAATAGTGCATCTGCTAGCGGGATGTTGATATGGAGCTTTTTGAAGATTTCTAGAAATTTTTTGTATTGTTGCTCCACTTTTTGCTGCTTCAAACGCTGTGGAAAGGGAATCGGAGGTTCGTAGGGGTTGACTGTGACTTTGGCCTTATCTTGTGATTCTTGTGAATTTTCCTTTGAACTTGATTCCTTTACAACTGTCTCCTCTTCAGCGGAGGAAGATGTTTCTCCAATCACTCCCGGTCTCTTGACATGGATTTCAGGTAATTGAACTCCACTTCGATGTTGTAATGGCCTTTGCTTGCTCTTTAGGATTGATTTCTGTATTACTTGGTAAGTTACCTAGTGTTCTGCCAGTCAATGCGATGGCTAGTTGCCCCATCTGAGTTTCCAAATTTTTGATTGCTGCATTTTGATTTTGAAGTGTAGCTTCGGCCTTCTCCATGAACTTTCCTATCATATCTTCCAATTGAGGCCTCTTCTCCTGTTGTTGAAATTGCCCATGTGGTTTATTCTGATTCTGGTTGCTCCACGAGAAGTTGGGATGTTTCTTCCAGCTGGGATTGAAAGTCTCACCATATTGATTATGCTGCTGGCGTTGTCCCCACTGTGCGTAGTCTGCTTGCTCAATTCCTTGCAAGAGTATAGGGCAATCTGATGTTTTGTGTTCGGCTCCACATTCCTCACAATTGCTCTTCTTAACTTGTGATGCTTGTGATATGCTCTC
>NW_019261720.1:0-1016 GCF_002742605.1 Olea europaea var. sylvestris | reverse complement strand
AAAAAAAATTATTTACTATTTTCAATTTCATCTAAAAAATTCTCTCTTCTATATATCTATGCACAAATTTTTTTTCTACTGTCTCTTGATTTATTTATTTATTCACAAGTTTGTAAATAAAAATATATACCTTTATTAGTTATTAACAATATTTATTGTTGACCTCCAAAAATGACCAATGTTTGTCGTTCAAAGATAATACACATGTTATGTGTTTTTCAATATCTCTACTGTAAATGCGTATATTTGTGGATGGAAAGACAGAGACAATGTAGAAATATATTGTATTCTCTTTTTCGCTCAGAGATCCATTCTCTAAAATGATACAAGATTTGGTTATTTATAGTGATCAGGTCAATGTAGTCAACATTGGATCTGATCCACATGACCTGATTTGCTATACGCTGACATCACATCAACTCTATTTCACATTAATTATATCGATAGACCTTCGACAAGAGGTCAGTCATTTTACATTCCTAAGGCTGACATCTCTAACTTCTATTTAATGAGAACGTTACATCAACCAATCTTTTAAGATATGCTTATCATACCCACTCCTGCATATCAAGGACTTCGGAAGCTATGAAGTTTGGCAGAAGTAAACCCATTTCGGATGAACAAGGGCTAGAACCACTTCAGAAAGTTCAAGTGAGACTACCTCGGCGCTTAATTTAATCACCTTGCCATTGACCTATTATACAATTATTACCCTAATGCCGGGTGCATGAATATGGGACTTCCACGTAGGTCATTCCATATTATTAGTAACATTTATATTTCTTCTCTCTTTTATTGAGCTTATTCGCAGAAGAAAAAGAACAAAAATCAAAAAATTATGTATACATTCTTATATAATTTTCTGGTTCAAGTTGTATCATGATATGAAGCTAATAATCCAACTGAAAATGAACAAGAAATGAATTTTAAGCTACAAAATAATAACTAAGATAAAAGAATTATTTTACATGATTTTTATAATTTTATACAATGAACATAACTTCTTAATTAATATT
>NW_019261719.1:0-1016 GCF_002742605.1 Olea europaea var. sylvestris | reverse complement strand
TCACCGTGCACTTGGAGTTGGGGTAAATTAGTGTATCGATTGGATTATAAATAAAAGTAAAACCCAATACTTAAAATAATAATAAAAAAAAGATAAAAAAATTGGCAATGCCCGCACTGGGTTGAACATTTTTAAAAACTGCTATTAAATTCGATTCACACATAAATGTTTAAAATTGATTCTTTATGAAACCCAAAACTTTCAAGCAGACGCTAACTGTTTAAAATTCTCTAATTATTTCCATTCGTTTGGTGTCAGATATCATTCTGGAGAATTCATATTCTTCACAGAATAAGAATATAAACACATTCAACAAAAAAAAGAAAAAAAAAAGTTGGAATTTGGAAATCATAAACAAGCATTTCGGTTGACATGCTTGAGCAAAATACCCCAGCAGTAGATTTGCGTAAAGAATTTATCTGAAAATAATGACTTCTGATGTGAGAACTCAGAAGTATCTCATTGCCTATTGGATTCTCGGTACAAGTTTCATTTCATATGCATGAAATAGAATCCTTTGCGTAGAAATTCTGCTAAAGGGGCAAAAATGCATGAAATAGGATGCGTGCCGTGTGCCTAACACTATCTTTTTTAAATTTAAAGCATATAAATAATCTTCATGTGGTGTTTTAGCCTAACATGAGTCCCAACAACGTTTTACAGTTATAGTGGACAACATTTGTCGATCATATCTGAATTCATACTTAATTCTTGATTAACGTTGACGTTTGAAATAACTAAATATTCAATAACAATATTTGAATCAATTACTTCAACGTGTAATAGTTGATTCAACTCAGCTAATCACGTTTATAGCTGAGTTGAAAATTCGACAAAATTATTTGTATCTTATATTGTTAACCCGGAGCAAATCACAGTCGAATATATAGAAGTTTTTGGTTGGTCCTGATCTTATGAAATAGCGACTTCTCTTGTCAAACCAATTTATATCTTGATGTTGTAGTGGACATTATACCGACCTTTATTCATCAATCAATCGTTTTTTTTTTTTTTTT
>NW_019261718.1:0-1016 GCF_002742605.1 Olea europaea var. sylvestris | reverse complement strand
ACATGTCACTAGTTCCATAATTGCCGAGCAGATTATGGGGAAATTGGATAACACGTAAGGATCATATGATCCTACAGCTATTGCACGTGACATGGAACGTGAGTTTCGTGTGAAAATTAGTTACCATCAAGCACGTAGGGGAAAGGTCGCTGCTTTACATATGCTACATGGTATACCGGGTGATAACTTTCAAAAACTTTCTTCTTATTGTCATGTCCTAGGAGAGAGTAACCCGAGGACAGTAACACACATCGAAGTAGATTCTTGTAACAGGTTTCACTACCTTTTCCTAGCTTTCGATGCAAGCATTCGGGGTTACCTGCACTACCTGAGGCCTGTTATTTATGTTGACGACAGTCACTTGAAAGGTTCATACAAAGGTACCCTTCTACTGACAACTGCCCAAGACGCTAACAAACAGATTTATCCTTTAGCGTGGGGATCATTGATACCGAAACGAATAGATTGTGGATGTGATTTTTATCAAATTTGAAAGATCTTATAGGTGATTCGGATGAATTGGTGTTTGTTTTCGACAGGAAAAATAGTATTGAAAATGCCATTGCCCACCTATTTCCTCGAGCTCACCACAGGTGCTGTGTCTGGCATATGAAAAAGAATTTAATCCAGCAGTACAATAACGCAAGTTCAATATTTCTATTCAAAAGAGCCGCAAGAACTTACCGGACCGAAGAGTTTGAAAGACTTATAGGACAGCTTCGTAGGGTAAGTGCAAGAGCGTACGGGTACTTGGAGCGAGCAAGTTTCCCATTTTGGTTACAGGCACTATTTGTTAGCCAACAGTACAACATTTTGACCAACAACAACGCAGAATCTTTGAACTCAATGTTGAGATATGCCCGTTCATTACCGATCATGTGCTTAGTGGAACACATTCGGCATACTATGCAGAAGTAATTTTATGAACGTCGAGCAAGTGCAACCATATGCAGTACCATACTGTCACCAACGATGGAGAATGAGTTACGGACGACGTTCGAAGCAGGTACTAGGCT
>NW_019261717.1:0-1016 GCF_002742605.1 Olea europaea var. sylvestris | reverse complement strand
AACGCTGTTTATTCAGAAGTTGGTTCAATTCCTAACCTTAAAAGTCAAATATATCATTTCTTCGCTCGTGGGATCCACACACCTCCAAACATGTTTTTCTTTTATTCTGTTCCCAATGATGAATTCTATGGTTGACTTTCGATTTACTAATTCTTACCATCTCCAGCTTGGCTAGATTTAATTAATTGCAATTCACCATTTCAACAGATGCGATTTCTCTTTATTTTTGACTGCTTCAAAATCCGGGTCACATGACTATAGGACATCGAGTTTTAAACTCATGTAGACTTAATCACTCCGTCATAAAAGGCTAATGAAAGACGTTTCACAATGATATTATTATAGTTAACTTCACAATAAGACAAAATCTCCCCTTTTATGCAGTGATTAGTGTAGCGATGGCAACGGGCCGGGGCTTTTGGCCCCGTTTAATTTTCATTTTTTTTACAATTTCAAAGTTTCGAGCTATGTTGTTATTAGATAATAAAATAAAAATTCAAAATGAATTTTTAACAGGTGAATTATTTAGAAATAAAATTATTTTTAATTTTTTAATTTTAAATTTTTTAAATTTTTTTCTTCGCGGGACAGGTTTGGGACGAGGCATCCTTGCCCAACCCTCTCCTGCGACGGGGCACCCTGCCCTGGCTCCCCTCGCCCATTTAGGGCCGATTATTTTGTCCCATTCGGTTCGAGGGCCCGTTAGGACGGGGCAAGTTTTTTTGCCATCTCTAGATTAATGCAGTGTCTTTATTAAACACTTATTCTCAAAAATTAACTTGTAACTTTAGGTTTTCATCCAATTTTCATCCCATTGGTCTTAGACAATCTACACAATATATAGTGCACACGGAATTTACATCTATCTCCATGTTTTCCTACAATGGCTCAACCACCCCAACCTATTCTAGATTTGGTTAATTATATAAAATTTTTAGTGATTGTTGGGATTTAGTATCTAAGGCCACTAATTCAATCTAAGTCATATATGAATCAACTTATTTTCTGCACAACGC
>NW_019261716.1:0-1016 GCF_002742605.1 Olea europaea var. sylvestris | reverse complement strand
TTTTTGACACGTTGTTTGACACTTGCATTGTTGTCAAGTGTCAATTGGATGGGAAAACTATTTGAAATTTGAACTGTCCAACACGGTAATGTCACGTGGCAAAGTGTAAACTAAAGTGTACACCATAGTGTACATGTAGCAAGGTCTTTGCCAGTTGAACTTTGCTATTTGTGCAATGATTTTGGACACGTTGTTTGACACTTGCATTGTTGTCAAGTGTCAATTGGATGGAAAAACTGTTTAAAATTTGAACTGTCAAACAGGGTAATGTCATGTGGTAAAGTGTACACCATAGCGTACATGTAGCAATGTCCTTACCGGTTGATCTTTCCTATTTGTATAATAATTTTGGATATGTTGTTTGACACTTGCATTGTTGTCAAGTGTCAATTGGATGGAAAAATTGGTTGAAATTTAAATTGTCCACCAGGGTAATGACACGTAGGAAAGTGTAAACTCAAGTGTACACCATGGTGTACATGTCGCAAGGTTCTTACCAATTGAACTTTGCTATTTCTACACTGATTTTTGACATGTTGTTTGACACTTGCATTGTTATCAAGTATCAATTGGAAGGGAAATCTGTTTGAAATTTAAACTGTCCAACAGGGTAATGTCATGGGGTAAAGTGTAAACTAAAGCGTACAACATAGTGAACATGTCGCAAGGTCCTTACCGATTAAACTTTACTATTTGTACACTGTTTTTTGACGTGTTGTTTGACACTTGCAATGTTCTCAAGTGTTAATTAGAAGGGAAATCAGTTTGAAATTTAAACTGTCCAACTGGGTAACGTCATGTGGCAAATTGTAAACTAATGTGTACACCATTGTGTACATGTCGCAAGGTCCTTACTGGTTGAACTCGCTATTTGTACACAGAATTTGGACATCTTGTTTGACACTTGTATTTTTGTCAAGTCCCAATTAGACGGGAAAACTGTTTGAAATTTAAACTGTCCAACATGGTAATTTCACGTGGCAAAGTGTAAACTAAAGTGTGCACACCATAGTGCA
>NW_019261715.1:20966-24888 GCF_002742605.1 Olea europaea var. sylvestris | reverse complement strand
CCCAATTTATGTGTAATTAAAAAACAATTGCCAAGTGTCAAAGAGGAATGTGCATGAAACAAGAATCCAACTTTATGTGTTAGCCTATTATGTGAATGGAGAATCTGTTAGTGTTAAAAATCATGTTTGTGTTTCGAACCAGTGGCTTCACAAAAAGTGGTGGATGGGACCCCTTTTCTCTCCTTCCTCGAACAACGTTTGAAAATGCTACGCCCGATTGAGAATAAATTAAATAAATGAACGGTTAAGTCGAAATATGTTTGGCATAGGAAGAGATTTATTTTCGTTAGAGTCACTCGATTTCAATAATACAAATAAATTATAAGGGAGAAAAGATCGGAGTCGTGAACATGAGAAGCTAAGACTACTTCTGTCGAGCGTAAAGAAAGTAAGAAATAGAATATTTTTCTGTTGTAAATCATCTTGCGTGATCAAAGAATCACAACAAGTGGGCACAGTGGTAAAGAATGAGGGTTCTTCATGAAGTACTAGAGGTTCGAATTCTCGTAGCAACTGGAAGGCGACATTTATATTGCAAAGTAGATGTCTTGTGAAAGCAAAGTTATGATGTGTTTTGTCGTCCTTTTGGAATTTCTGCCCACACATAGTAAAGAGAGGTTCGTAAGGAGGAGCACCGCATTCCGAATGTTAGGCCCAAGTGTGTATAAGTGTGACTGTATCAAAATTTATCTGGATGGCGAATCAGGGAAAAGACCGCAACTTCTCATGATTAATCGGGCGAAATTCGAACACATGAGTTATAAAAAAAAAATTAAAAAAAACGAAAAGAATCACAACTGATATGAGAAGTTTTAGAAACGAATTACTTTCTAGATACAGTGAAATATAAAATGTGGCTTTTTTCAAAAGAAAAAAAAATGTTTAAACACGTGGCTTTACGTAAACTGAACTAACACGTCTGTAAATAAAGAATAATAATGGACAATGCTTTTCTAAATTCTCTGATTGGTCACTATCATTCATTAAAACAAAAGGCTAATTAGTTTTGGAACCATTTGGCCACTTGTGCTCTTTATGATTGTTTGAACTTTAGAATGCTAAATGCGCGTTATTATAATAATAATTTTTTTTTTTTAAATTAGGTTTTATCTACACATTCTCTGAAATAAAATTAAAAAAAAATGCATTTTCTTGTTACTTTTCTTTACTTTTTAATTACACATTCTCTACAAAATCATTTTTTATAATATCAACTTCATATAAGGGCTAAATAAAAATATAAATTAATAATGTTCTATTTATTACCACTTATTATTCAGGTCACATACCATGTTGATTAATATCACTATCGAGATTCTTCTCCTTTAACTTGAGAGAGAAAGAAAGAAAATAAAATTTTTCTTAAAACAATTTATCTTGCAAATTACTTGACGATTTTGGAAAAATGAGAAATATTCTCTTGATACCTTTGCGTATTTTTACGAATTTATGTACTTGTTTAGATATACTATTTATGGTACAAAAATTTTATTGTGATTCTAATATACGAAGATTCCACACTGTATGTGGACTAAATTATCTCACAACATTATGAATTACTAGATTTCTTATCTCATGTCTGCATTTCATGAAAAATACTAATTGATGTCGAACTCCATTTCAAAAATAAGATGAAAAATTTTAATGTTTTCCATAAGAATATAGGTAGAATAAAGATATATAGCATCACATATGTTTTTACTCCAATCTATATGTCTTTAAATAATAAATCATCTTAAATGTGATTCATGCCTTATCAATTAATTGCACTTATCTATTGAATTGAAATCATGGTTATACAGTTTTCTAATTATTTACGCCATAAGAATAATTTTTTTTTTTCATTTACTGTCCTATGTTCTCGGGCCCAACTGTTCCAACCCAACTATTTTATTAGTTACCATATATAGAATAACTCGAGCCCAAGTCCAGAATTAAAAGGACAATTTGGGAAGTCAAAACATTTAGGAGATTAGACCGTGTTAGTAGGGATTAATTTTAGGGTAATTATATTACCACCCTGAATTTTAATTGTTACACCACATTATAGTTCAACTAAAATATATTTTCCATAAAAACACTACAACAAATTTATAATTATACTTTTAGCCCCCGTTTGGCCCCCATTAATTTCTATTACATTACATTACACTTTTTTCTCCAATTTTCAACCACACAATTTTTTATAAAATAATATTACACTTAAATCGAAAACCCTTCCTTCTTTTTCAACCACTCATTTTTCAAAAAAATACTATTCTGTTGTAAAATAATGAGATGATTATTGATGATTATTTAGTATTATCATGATATATGGATAAGTTTTATCTATAGTTTAGAAGATCTATTTTATTCCAATTGTAAATCTTATTTTGGACCCTATAAATATAGGACATTGGTTCATAATAATACATAATTGAGTTTTCACTCTTTATTTCTTTCTTATTTTCTCTCTTCCCTTTAATTTTATAACACGTTATCAGCACGATAGCTTAATTTTTCAAAGTTTAGAGAATGTAGTAATTTTTAAACATAATTATTTACCACGTGTATCAAAATTAATTTGATAACATGTGAATTTTACGTCGGAATCATATTATTTCTGTCGAAGTGATTACGTGACCTGTCTAAATTTGTCCCTTGATTCTGCCGTCCATTATTGTATAGACAAAATTGTTTATGATTAAAGCAAAAATAACATATTCTGTTACCCATTATTACGTGACCTGCCTCTATTGTGTGTAATTGTTTAAATGTAATTCTTTTGTTAACTTATTTTAGCCAAAGATTAGCATGCGAAGTTAATGATTACTTTTCACTCAAATCATTATTATTTTTTTTATTAATGTCATATTAGTGTATAAATTCATCCGATCTATGCTATTCCATCAATTTTTTTCAAGAGTTATTCATGTCTTTTCTCAATTTATGTGCAAAACAAGAATTAATATCCAACAACACATCTTTCAATAAAATAAAATAAAAATTGTGTAATGATTTTATATTATTGCACGTGTAACTGTGTCTGTTGGAGCAGTATTTGTCAATCAATTAATTATCATGTTCTATTCTTTTAACATTAGTATAATTTACAGAGTTTTCAGACTCGACCTGAACATTAACCCGGACAATGCAACGGGTCAATGGGTTAGTGGTTTAACCGGTGACCTGGTGGTTCAAACGGCAGGTCAATACCTATCAAATATATTATTAAATATTTTCATTGAACAATAAAATTTTATCATTTTCTACAAATAAGTAAATTAACCTCATATCATTTTGTTAACTAGAGATCAATATGTATCCCAAATAACACAAACTCTAAATCATGTCTAATCAAATATGCATTTAAAACGATTAAAATAACAACAACAAAAAAAAAAACTTTATCTAACAAAATTAAACAAGATAGCTTCATATGTTATACGAATATGCTTGCAAAATTAAAACCATCATTTAAAAGTCATTTGTGGATGAAGAACATGTCAACAAATTAAATTATTTGAGATAAATCAATATTTTCTTAATTAAGAAGAGTTGGAGCGCATCCATGCTGGGGTTTCGGACATAAATTCTTCAATTCCTTCGACTTGTATAAATGACGGAGTCTCGATCATGCTAAAATCCTCATTTCCATTGTTTGTATCACTTGTATTTTCATTGCCTTTGCCAAAATTTTCACAACAATCAAGATCATCAAAATGTAATTCATCTGGAAAAAAGTTTTAAAATTCAATGTTACATCATATATACTTTAATATGAAGGAGAAACATTAGCATTAATCAACAATTACCGTCATTTTTGTCACTTTGTATAGTACATGCACCCAATTCACGATGAAATACCTCCAACTCATCTTCTACCAAAGTTGGTGCCTCTTCCCCTAACACCCAATTACCATAGATGCCAAACTTTTCAAAG
>NW_019261715.1:9596-13448 GCF_002742605.1 Olea europaea var. sylvestris | reverse complement strand
CTTTGGAGAAATGAAAAGTGTTTGGACCTGTGGTTCGAACACCTGAAAATATAATTCCTGTTGGATACAAATGAGTCTTTGTATGAAAGAGAAATGAAAAATAATGAAATCACAAGGTACAAAGCCCGACTAGTAGCTCAAGGTTTCTCACGAAGACTAGGAATTGATTATGAGAAAACATATTCTCCCATAATGGACATCATCACTTTTAGATTCTTAATTAGTTTGACCGTATCACAAAAATTTGATATGCGCCTTATGGATGTGATAACTGCATATTTGTATGGCTCACTTGATAGTGACATATATATATAAAAGTCCCCAAAGGACTTAAGATACCAGGAACAATCGATACATGCTTGAGAACTATGTTCTCAATTAAATTGCAAAGATCATTATATGGATTAAAATAATTTGGACGCATGTGGTATAATCGCCTTAGCGAATATTTGTTGAATGAGGATTATAAAAATGACGATATCTGTCCATATGTTTTCATAAAGAAAACAAATAGTGGATTTGCAATTGTGACAGTTTATGTTGATAATTTAAATTTAATTGGAACTCCTGAAGAACTCAACAAAATTGCTGATTATTTGAAAAATGAATTTGAGATGAAGGATTTGGGAAAAACCAAATTTTGTCTTGGATTACAGATTGAACATTTCGTAGATGGATTATTTGTTCACCAATCTATGTATACAGAAAAAGTTTTAAAACGTTTTTACATGGATAATGCACATTCATTGGCATCACCTATGGTTGTTCGATCACTTGATGTGAAAAAGATCCATTTCGCCCACTTGAAGATGGAGAAAAAGTTTTTGGTCCTGAAGTACCATATCTTAGTGTAATTGGAACATTAACTTATCTTGCAAATTGCACTCGACTCGACATAGCTTTTTCTGTAAATCTCCTTGCAAGATATAACTTTACACCAACTCAAAGACATTGGAATGGTGTTAAACATATTTTTCGTTACTTAAAGGGTACTATTGATTTGAGATTATTTTATTTTCAAAAGTCGGGATCTACTTTAGTAGGATATGCAGATACATGTTATCTATCTAACCCACATAAAGCTAAATCACAAACAGGTTATGTGTTTACATGTGAAGGAACAACTACATTATGGAGATCTGTGAAGCAATCCTTGATAGCTACATCTTCAAATTATTCTGAAATTATTGCAATCCATGAAATAGGCCGAGAATGTGTATGATTGAGAAACATGACCCATCATATCCAAGCATCATGCGGATTAATTTCAACAAAGAATAGTCCACCAATTTTGTATGAAGACAATGCAGTTTGTATTGCACAACTCAAAGGAGGCTATATCAAAGGTGATCGGACGAAACATATTTCTCCAAAATTCTTTCATACACATGAGTTTCAAAAGAATGGCGATATTGATATCCAACAAATTCGCTCAAGTGACAATGTAGCCGATTTATTAACAAAAGTACTACCAACATTTACATTCAAGAAATTAGTTCATGAGATTGGAATACGTCAACTTAAAGATTTTCAGTGATCAACATCAGGGGAAGTAACTATACTCTTTTTCCTTAGCTTAGATTTTGTCCCACTAAATTTTCTTAGCAATGTTTTAATGAAACAACATTTATTTTTAGTACTCTAAAATAACTGTACTCTTTTTTCTTTGTTTGATTTTTTTTCCATTGGGTTTTTATCAAACAAGGTTTTAACGAGACAGTTATTGTACAAATAATCATCAAAGAGGGAATGTTGTAAAATAACGAGATAATTATTGATGATTATTTAATATTATCATGATACATGGATAAGTCTTATCTATAGTTTAGAAAATCTATTTTATTCCAATTGTAACTTTTATTTTGAACCTTATAAATATAGGACATTGGTTCATAATGATACACAATTGAGTTTTAATTTATAATTATATTCTTAGCCCCTGTATGGCCCCCATTAATTTCTATTACATTACATTACACTTTTCTCTCTCCTATTTTCAACCGCACAATTTTTTATAAAATAATATTATACGTAAATCGAAAACTTTTCTTTATTTTTCAACCACTCATTTTTCAAAAAAATATTATTCCACCCATTTTTAACTCTACAAAGTGGGGGCAAACAGGGACTTAATACGAAAGAAACTAAGGCCCCGTTTGGTACACATTAATGCAAAAAATGAGAATGAAAAATATAGTCATTACGAACTCCATGCAAGAGATAGAAAGTCAAAAATGGTGTTTGTTGTGATGAATAACAGTTATATTTTTCATTTTAATGAACAAATAATGGGAATAAAACAGGGGCTAAATAAAAAACAAAATATAATGTTGTGATGTACTCATCCTCCCAATATACTTCATTTCTAGAATATATTTTTCTCTTTCCACTCTTCATCCGTGTTGACGTATTGTAAGTTTTTCATTATTCACCCCTAGTTGGCTGAGGGTACACTGTCCATTTAATCCCCCAATTAGTTTCCATAATTTTTTTCCCAAGACTCTTCCTGAATTTTTAATTCATTGATTTCAATTGCAGCAGTTTTGGAATGGAATGGAGTAAATATGCTTCACGAGGAGTTTGAAATGGCTACACAAACATCAGTTGACCTAAAAAATTTGAACATTTTACTGGTGGCATAGAACTTTGAACATTAGCAGAAGTTGGTCTGCTAAGAAGAAGTCCAGATTGTCAAGGTGGTGGCAATGAAGAATTATCAGTGAATTACAACGGTGGGTCTCCTCGAAATTCTTTTAGGATACAAAGGCCCCAGTGAGTCCGTTGTATCTAAATCCTTGCCAATTGAGTTCGAGCTTCCTTGCCCCTTTATACTGTGCAAAAAAAATCATTTTATACATACAGATGGGTTTATAGAAAAGAGTCACAAATGGAGGTGGAAATGGGCGGATGCCCAACGGCGTTGTGAGAACTTTATATTACAATGAAGAATCATCAATGAATTCTGGTTGTTATCGGCAGCATTGTGGTGGCATGTGTTGGGAATTTATTTAACCATGCGAAAAATAAAACTGTAAAACGTGCTTGCATGTTTATAACCGAGTTTCAAGTAGTGATGCTTACTTGAAATCACAAAATCGAGGTTGAATTACTTGCCTTTGATTCGCTTGCTTTCCACACCATCACATACCCGCCTCTTGGTCAGAAATTCGATCACAATGGAAGGAATTTGAGAGCCACAATTCAAGAACCCAATTTGAGATGTTATATTCCAAAAATCAAGTCTTCTTCCTCTTGTATTTTTCTTCCACTCCCTTTAACCCGAATTTCCTTTGTTTGCATTTCAGAGAGATGAATAATGGAAGTTGATGGAAGTTTTTGGAAGTGGGGAGGTTAACTTTTAAATTTAATTTTTCAACTCCTCATTCCAAAACTCATTTCCATGCAAATCGGGTCGGATCAACCCACATGGACGACCCATTTTCTTCCTACATCTCCCACTCACACACGATGGGTTTGACATGATTCTAATATAATATCAATTATATTAATCTCAATATCTCCAAGTTCATACAGGCAAATGGATCGTGCGACCAGCGAGTTAATTTAAGAGCACACAATACTATACACCTGTTAGGGATATATAGCAGCTCTAGAAGAGGAATTATATTTCTCGCTATACCCCAAACATATTTTGCAACACCAATTCGAGTATTTCTGACCCCTCAGTTCATTTTAGAGCATACTCAACTTTTTCATTTATATTATATTCACAATTGTGTCACAAAACTCAAATAATTAACACAATTGTTCGGCCGGTGAATACAAGTTGAGGTGTTAGTTAAATAGTCTTCCTTTCCTACTTGAATCCTTTCATTTCAAGTCAGCTGCTTT
>NW_019261715.1:0-1822 GCF_002742605.1 Olea europaea var. sylvestris | reverse complement strand
ACGAGAAATCCAGTGAAAAATACGATCGCCTATCAGTGAAAGGTTTTTTCCGAGTTCAATCAATCTATGCAGAGTGAATCGGTTCCTTGGAAACTCCCAAAAGGGCTGCCATTCGAACGATACACCAAAGTGACGAAGAACCTGTGATCCAGTTGAGGCATAACCCGCGATTTACCCTCCCAAGGTTCTAGGGGCAAGGGTCTTGGAGGTCCAAGATTTAGTCTAATGTAAGTTGGGAAAAAAAAAAAGAAAGGCAAGAGACGATTCCAATTGCTCATTAAGTGGATAGGGATGAGTTAATTAGCTAATGAATTGATTTTTGAGTGATGGTACAAATGGGTCTGTAGCCCCGTTGCCCTGTATCCAGAGAGAGAATCTGCTTGTGTCTGTGACCATTCCTGAAGTAGTGTTTGTATCAGTAAGTGGAAGAGCTGATTTAAAAGGAACTGAATAGCATTTCAAGATATGGAAGCTAATGATAAAGTGCAGGCTATTATGAATGGGGGAGAGAGAGAGAGAGGTACTCTTTATGAATTATGACGTGTTTGGTGATTTTCATTTTAATTTATTTTTTGTTTTGGGAAAATTAGTAGAAATGGGGCTTACTAGCAATATAGTATTTGAGGTTTCAATCTTTTATTTACTGGCTCGGATCTCAAATCTTTTTATATTGACATGTCATCTGGAGCAAGGCGATCATTTAGGTTTGAGCCGTTCTAGATGGAGGAAGATAAACATATAACGGGGAAGAGTTGGGGTAAGAATCGTAAGATGAATGTTGGGATAATTGAGCCAAAGACTTTGGGCTCCTGAGGGAGTAGTTTGGAGAGTTGGAGTCAGGGGAAATTCTGGAGGCGGAGAGAGTACATGAAAGGTTAGCATGCTTGGATCAATTTTCACAAATTTCGCAGTTTGCTTTTGTAATTGTGGACTCAATCAAATTGGGTCAGGTTCGTTTGCAGTTCGAATGTCTAAAATCAACAAATATATAATATTTATACTTTTTTGGATGGTTGTAATATTGAATAAAGCTACTCTTACAAAGTAGCTTTACAAAAGTGAAGATACTGAGTGTGTTGGTAAAATGTAAGCTACTAATTTGAAATGATTTAAAAATTTGTTTTTAAAATGATTGGTGTTGATGTTATTTTGTAACCCAACTTTGTAACATAGCTTTGTATTTGGCTATTAGATTCCCGCACTACGGATAATTGGAATGGACGTTTTTACGTGGTGTGTTTGATGACTTGTATGAAGTTTGGCGTGTTAAAAAATATCGAGTTTGTTGTGCAATCTCGAGCTTGAAGTTAAGTAGTCAAGCAAAGTGAAAATTTGCATTGTAAACTCGACGACAAACTCGACTTTTTGCATAACAAACTCCACGTTTCCATAACAAATTTGAGATTTGACAGCTCATCAAATATCTACAAAATCTGATATTTATTTTTCCTAATTAATTTAGACCCATGATCAAACCAATAATACAAATCAACCTAAACCGAATCGATTTGAGTTGATTCAAATTATGTAGCAAAATTGGCTCAAGTTGGGCATCAATTCACTTAAAACGGCTTGAATTGTTTCCATGTTAGGTTGGGCTCAAATCAATTCAAAGTGAGCCACGCCCATCACTTATTGCAAGAATAATGTTGTCTAGTACCAGTGTTATCAAAGTATCACCCTACGTGTCATTATTTAATAGGCTCACTTAAATATGAAATTATGTGATTCATTTAATTGTACATTTCATTTAATGACACTTATAATATATTTGATTGGCTATATTTTTCATGAAAAATGTTATTTTCCACTCAAATTCTTG
>NW_019261714.1:0-1016 GCF_002742605.1 Olea europaea var. sylvestris | reverse complement strand
GAGTACTCATAAGATTATATTTAATGCACAATTATAAGGTGACACATATGGCCTAAGTGGGAGATTGTAAGGAATTTTTAAACGATCGTGTTGGCTTATATGTGTAAATTGTTGTGTATTACTTAAAGGTTATCAAATTCGGTTGAGCCCAATTAAAGTGATCTAATAAGGCTTCGATTTTGGGCTTTAATTATCCAATTAAAGTATGAGTTTATAAACGTGTAGAGACCGAGCCCAAATCCCTAATTCCATAATGGGCCGAATTAGGTCAAATGGCATTGCTATATAAATACGGTTATGGTTCCCAAATCACACGTACGTATTATTCATTTTCTATTGCATCCCATCACAGAGAGAAAAAGGAGACTGCGGTAGATTTGGAAGACAAAACCACAAAATTCATTATTGCATTAACCATGTCTGATTCAGGTATGCTTCTGCCATATTTAAAGATAATAAATTATCCTACATCCATGTCAATTGAAACAAGAATTTCCCTTGTTCTTTATTTGTTTTTCTACTTGTTTGTAAACAATGCAGCCTCTGCAGAAACAGAGAGAAGCGCACACAATATTACAAGGACAACAAACAATCGGGGAATGGGAGTCCCTGAATTCAGTAAATAAGGTGTTCAAATTGCAGTTCTTCAATCTAAACAACTCAAACAACCGATATTAAGGCATATTTTACATCATACCACCTAATATAGATATATAGCTACAGATGATACACAAGCAGTGTGGGTAACAAATCGTAAAACTCCAATTCCTGATGCATCGGGGATTCTTATGATTGAACCGATGACAAGTTGAAGATTACTTACATTGGAGGCAATTTCTTCGTTTCTAATTCAACCCCAACAGTCGGTAATACAAGCGCTACCTGCAAGATGATGGCAATTTTGTATTGAGAAAACTAAATTCAGATGGTTCTACAAATGGAACATTGTGGCAAGGCTTTGATTATCCTACACTATTTTACCTGGAATGAAACTGGGAATGGATTTCAAGACAGGG
>NW_019261713.1:0-1016 GCF_002742605.1 Olea europaea var. sylvestris | reverse complement strand
GGTGTCCGTTTTGGGGCCATAAGTACTTTTTGGAAATGTAGCGACCGTTTTGGATTAAACTCACAACTTTGTCGTGACTTATGAGGGATTTCGCCCATTTATATTTGGAAGGCATCGATTGTCGGCGTTCGAAGAATTGAGCGCAACTTTTGCACACAGTGTCCATTTTGGAACCATAAGTACTATCCGAAAATGTAGCGATCAGTTTCGATTGAACTCATGACTTCGTCGTGACGTATGAGGGATTTTGCCCATTTTTCGAAAGAATGAGCACTTTTATATTTGGAAGGCATCGATTGTCGGCGTTCGAAGAATTGAGCGCAACTTTTGCACACAGTGTCCATTTTGGAACCATAAGTACTATCCGAAAATGTAGCGATCAGTTTCGATTGAACTCACGACTTCGTCGTGACGTATGAGGGATTTCGCCCATTTTTCGAAAGAATGAGCACTTTTATATTTGGAAGGCATCGATTGTCGGCGTTCGAAGAATTGAGCGCAACTTTTGCACACAGTGTCCATTTTGGAACCATAAGTACTATCCGAAAATGTAGCGATCAGTTTCGATTGAACTCACGACTTCGTCGTGACGTATGAGGGATTTCGCCCATTTTTCGAAAGAATGAGCACTTTTATATTTGGAAGGCATCGATTGTCGGCGTTCGAAGAATTGAGCGCAACTTTTGCACACAGTGTCCATTTTGGAACCATAAGTACTATCCGAAAATGTAGCGATCAGTTTCGATTGAACTCACGACTTCGTCGTGACGTATGAGGGATTTCGCCCATTTTTCGAAAGAATGAGCACTTTTATATTTGGAAGGCATCGATTGTCGGCGTTCGAAGAATTGAGCGCAACTTTTGAACACAGTGTCCATTTTGGAACCATAAGTACTATCCGGAAATGTAGCGATCAGTTTCGATTGAACTCATGACTTCGTCGTGACGTATGAGGGATTTTCCCCATTTTTCGAAAGAATGAGCACTTTTATATTTGGAAGGCATGGATTGTCGGC
>NW_019261712.1:0-1016 GCF_002742605.1 Olea europaea var. sylvestris | reverse complement strand
TTGGATTGTCGACGTGCGAAGAATTGAGCGCAACTTTTGCACCCGGTGTCCGTTTTGGGACCATAAGTACTTTTTGGAAATGTTGCGACTGTTTTGGATTGACCTGAAATCTTCATCGTGACGTATGAGGGATTTCGGCCATTTTTCGAAAGAGTGAGCACTTGCATATTTAGAACGCTTGGATTGCCGACGTACGAAGAATTAAGCGTAACTTTTGCACACGGTGTCCGTTTTGGGACCATAAGTACTTTTTGGAAATGTGGCGACCGTTTTGGATTGAACTCATCACTTCCTCGTGACGTATCCGGGATTTCGGTCATTTTTCGAAAGAGTGAGCACTTGCATATTTAGAACGCTTGGATTGCCGACGTACGAAGAATTAAGCGTAACTTTTGCACACGGTGTCCGTTTTGGGACCATAAGTACTTTTTGGAAATGTGGCGACCGTTTTGGATTGAACTCATCACTTCCTCGTGACGTATCCGGGATTTCGGTCATTTTTCGAAAGTGTGAGCACTTGCATATTTGGAACGCTTGGATTGTCGCCGTACGAAGAATTGAGCCCAACTTTTGCACCCGGTGTTCGTTTTGGGCCCGTAAGTCCTTTTTGGAAATGTAGCGACCGTTTAGGATTTAACTCACCACTTCGTCGTGACGTATGAGGGATTTTGGCCATTTTTCGAAAGAATGAGCACTTGCATATTTGGAACGCTTGGATTGTCGGCGCACGAAGAATTGAGCGAAACTTTTGCATCCGGTGTCCGTTTTGGGCCCGTAAGTCCTTTTTGGAAATGTGGCGACCGTTTTAGATTGAACTCACAACCTTGTCGTGACGTACGAGGGATTTCGCCCATCTTTTGAAAGAATGAGCACTTGCATATTTGGAACGCTTGGATTGTCGACGTACGAAGAATTTAGCGTAACTTTTGCAGTCGGTGTCCGTTTTGGGACCATATGTACTTTTTGGAAATGTAGCGACCGTTTTGGGTTGAACTCACAACTTCGTCGTGACGTAT
>NW_019261711.1:0-1016 GCF_002742605.1 Olea europaea var. sylvestris | reverse complement strand
AAATGCTAATTTAAAAATATTCCAAATTTATTGACCATAGCACAATTTTGAAAAATAATGACAAAATTAAGAAATCTTCGAAAAACGCACACACGAACATTATAAGCTTTCCATCTCAAAACATGAATTCAAACTACAATCTCAAGGACACCGAGTGATTATTAAACATAAAAGTGACAATCTAAAACATAAGAAATAATATCTCTAAAAATAGTACATGCCATTCATGCCAAACCACCGTCGAATTTCCGATTACTTTGGAAAGGATTAAATAGGAATGAGTATCTTAAAGAAATACTCAGTTGGCTACACGTGTTACATGAACATAATAATCATATATTTAATCATGCATTCTTACATGTTGTCTTCATAAATAAGTAAATCGATGATCAAACGATCTACCTAAGGTTCTGATGAGCCTTTGCGACCATCAGTTTAATCATATATGTTTCTTTCATCAAAATTTAAGAGAAAACTCTAAAGATACTTTATATACTTCAAGCAAATATAACAAATAACATGCTTAATTAAAAATTAAATTCATATAATGACATCTTCGTGGAGGGATCTTACCTTAACTTGTGGTGATGAAGAAATGTCTATGTTGAATAGAAATCCCTTCCAATTGAATTTGTAAAATAATTAACTTCCAAGAATTTGTTGGCCTATGATTTGTTTTAGATAATCTGATCAATTTTGGTAAAGTGGCGTGAACCCTCAAATGCTATAGTATACCCAATCTCCTAATAATGATGGAAATAAAAGTCCCAAAGGAATTAGATCCCCAAATTAATTATGACCCCTAGACTACTCATCAAATTTGTTTATTGGATTATGAGGAATTCAAGTGGAAGATAATAAAACTAATCCAAATTATCATTCCTTAAAAATTCAAATATCAAGAGTCAAATTCAAAACAATCCAAGTGACAACGTGGCTATCCAACCAAAAAAATAACAATTAAATCCTTAGTTGACTTTAATTAAACATGTGGATTCTTTGAACATCAATATCAT
>NW_019261710.1:0-1016 GCF_002742605.1 Olea europaea var. sylvestris | reverse complement strand
AGGCCCCTGGACGCCCAGTTTTATTGCTCAAAAATATCTTCTTTCAGCGTACAATTATTGTCTGACACAGTACTTCTCTCTGCACTAACAGTAGCCTACGCTAGACATCAAAGATCTTAGTAGGTGGCGTGTCATAATCATAAATTCGCATACTGCCGTTCATTTTGCCAAAACCTTCCATCAGAGAAATACCAATGGACACTTCCCAAGCTCGAGCTGGCGGCCTCCACTCAGTAGGCCAACCTGAGTTCCCTCTACTTACGATAAGGAACCTCATCGAGTAAAGTCTGTGAGCATTTTTTACAGACTCGAAAGTCCGCCTAGAGATACATTAGCTGCCGTACCAGTCCAGCATGGACTGGTTCCTGATAATAGCCTCCAACCCAATGAAATCTTTCATGAGTGCTCTTGATAGTTGTTCTTCTTTTATCTGGAAAAGCATATTGCAGTGGCAAGAACTTATACTAAAAGGGACTAGATGGCCTGTGGGAGAAGACGCCAATATTAGCATTTATGAGGATCCATGGCTGTCGCCTAGATTCTTTGTTCCAACCTATTTCCAATTCTAGGGCTGAGGCCTGGTTCCAGGTTTGATGAATGATTGTAGCGGTTGAGATGATGCATTGATTGAAAACAATTATGTCCCGATGGATAGTGACGTCATCCGAGGCATCCCTTTGAGTACTATGGGTTGATCGGCTCAATTGGTACTATGAGAGTATCTCCAATGTAGTGTAAAATTGGATGTAAAATAATAACTCCAAAACCACTTTTCATCTTCATTTACATCTCTCGGTGAATCTAAATTCAAATTCTATTTCAATGAAAAGATCTAAATCCACTTTTTACCTCGCGGATGTAGAAAAATGTGTATATTTACATCATTTTTACATTTTGTCGGAAAATATAACTTGCATCTCTCCATTGGAGAGGTTTTCGGAGATCTAAATCTCCATTTTTACACTACCATTGGAGATGATAGGAGAAGAATCAAGTATATACTATCAAAAGTGAAT
>NW_019261709.1:0-1016 GCF_002742605.1 Olea europaea var. sylvestris | reverse complement strand
AAATTGCCTCCGGCGCGATTTTTCTTTTCGATCAAACTGCCAAATTTCAGCCAGTTCCGACACAGTCGAGGAAAATGACGAAATTGCCCCCGGTGCGATTTTTATTTCCGATCAACCAGTTAAATTTTAGCCAATTCCGACGCAGTCGCGAAAAATGACGAAATTGCACCCGGCGCTATTTCTGTTCCCGTTCAACCGGCGAACTTTGAGCCCATTCCGATACGGGGGCGCGATTTTTATTTCAGATCAAACTGCCATATTTCAGCCAATTCCGACACAGTCGAGAAAAATGACGAAATTGCCCCCGGCGCGATTTTTATTTCAGATCAAATTGCCATATTTCAGCCAATTCCGACACAGTGGAGAAAAATGACGAAATTGCCGCCGGCGCGATTTTTCTTTCCGATCAAACAGCCAAATTTCAGCCAATTCCGACACAGTCGAGAAAAATGACGAAATTGCCCCCGGCGCGGTTTTTGTTCCCGATCAACCTGTCAAATTTGAGCCCATTCTGAGACAGTCGAGAAAAATGACGAATTTGCCGCCGACGTAATTTTTCTTTCCGATCAAACTGCCAAATTTCAACCAATTCCGACATAGTCGAGAAAAATGACGAAATTGCCCCCGAGTCAATTTTTGTTTCCGATCAAACTGTCAAATTTGAGCCCGTTCCGACACAGTCGAGAAAAATGACGAAATTGCCCCCGGCGCGATTTTTATTTCAGATCCAACAGCCAAATTTCTGCCAATTCCAACACAGACGAGAAAAATGACGAAATTGCCCCCGGCGCGATTTTTGTTTCCGATCAACAAGTCAAATTTTAGCCAATTCCGACACAGTCGCGAAAAATGACGAAATTACACCCGGCGCGGTTTTGTTCCCGATAAACCTGTCAAATTTGAGCCCATTCGAACACAGTCGAGAAAAATGATGACATTGCCGCCGGCGCGATTTTTATTTCCGATCAAACTGCCAAATTTCAGCTAATTCCGACACAGTCGAGAAAAATGACGAA
>NW_019261708.1:0-1016 GCF_002742605.1 Olea europaea var. sylvestris | reverse complement strand
TGAAGAAGTGCTGGATAGAAAATTAACAAAGCAAAAACGCACCAGGGGCAATTTTTTCATTTCTCGCGATGGTGTCGAAATGGCCGAAATTTTGCAGGTTGATTGGAAACGGCCCTCGAAATTGGACTCGAAGCACACACCCGGGATCCGGGATTTTAGCCAAACTCCTTCATTTGGACCTCCAAATAATTAATTTCCGCATTAATAACGTCTGGTTTAAGAAGTGCTGGATAGAAAATTAACAAAGAAAAATCGTACCAGTGGCAATTTTGTCATTTGTCGTGACGGTGTCGGAATGGGCCGAAATTTGGCAGGATGATTGGAAACGGCCTGCGAAATTGGACTCGGGGCACTTACCTGGGATCAAGGGATTTTACCCAAATTCCTTCGTTTGGACATCCGAATAATTTATTTCCTTATTAATTATGTCGGGTTGTAGAAGTGTTGGACAGAAAATTAACAAAGAAAAATCGCACCAAGGGCAATTTTGTCATTTGTTGCGATGGTGTCGGAATGGGTCGAAATTTGGCAAGTTGATTGGAAACGACCCGCGAAATTGGAATTGGGGAACAGACCCGGGATCACGGGATTTTAGCCAAATTCCTTAGTTTGGGCCTCCGAATAGTAATTTCCTTATTAATTAAGTCAGGTTGAAGAAGTGTTGGATAGAAAATTTACAAAGCAAAAACGCACCAGGGGCAATCTTGTCATTTTTCACGATAGTGTCGGAATGGGCCGAAATTTGGTAGGTTGATTGGAAACGGCCTGCGAAATTAGACTCGGAGCACAAACCCGAGATCTCGGGAGTTTAGCGAAACTCCATTGTTTGGGCCGCTGAATAATTAATTTTCGTGTTAATTATGTTAGGTTGAAGAAGTGCTAGATGGAAAATTAACAAAGAAAAACCGCACCAGGGTTAATTTTGTCATTTGTCGTGACGGTGTCGAAATGGGTCGAAATTTGGCAGGTCGATTGGAAACGGCCCGTGAAATTGGACTTGGGGTACAGAACCGAAA
>NW_019261707.1:0-1016 GCF_002742605.1 Olea europaea var. sylvestris | reverse complement strand
ATTTTTCGAAAGATGTAGCGCTTTTATATTTGGAACGCTAGGGTAGTCGGCGTGCGAAGAATTAAGCGTAACTTTTGCACACGGTGTCCGTTTTTAGCCCATATGTACTTTTTGAAAATGCAGCAACCGTTTTGGATTGAACTCACAACTTCTTCATGACGTTCGAGGGATTTCGGCCATTTATCAAAAGAATGAGCACTTTTATATTTGGAACGCTTGGATAATCGGCGTACGAAGAATTGAGCGTAACTTTTGCACACGGTGTTCGTTTTTGGTCCATAAGTACTTTTTGGAAATGTAGCGACCGTTTTGGATTGAACTCACAACTTCGTCGTGACGTTCGAGGGATTTCAGCCATTTTTTGAAAGAATGAGCACTTTTATATTTGGAACGCTTGGATAATCGGCGTACGAAGAATTGAACGTAACTTTTGCACGCGGTGTCCGTTTTGGGTCCATAAGTACTTTTTGGAAATGTAGCGACCGTTTTGGATTGAACTCACGACGTCGTCGTGACGTTCGAGGGATTTCAGCCATTTTTGGAAAGAATGAGCACTTTTATATTTGGAACGCTTGGATAATCGGCGTATGAAAAATTGAGCGTAACTTTTGCACACGGTGTTCGTTTTGGGTCCATAAGTACTTTTTGAAAATGTAGCAACCATTTTGGATTGAACTCACAACTTCGTCGTGACGTTCGAGGGATTTCAGCCATTTTTTGAAAGAATGAGCACTTTTATATTTGGAACGCTTGGATAATCGGCGTATGAAGAATTGAGCGTAACTTTTGCACACGGTGTTCGTTTTGGGTCCATAAGTACTTTTTAAAAATGTAGTGACCGTTTTGGATTGAACTCACAACTTCGTCGTGACGTTCGAGGGATTTTTGCCATTTTTCGAAAGAATGAGCACTTTTATATTGGGAACGCTTGGCTAATTGGCGTACGAAGAATTGAGCTTAACTTTTGCACACGGTGTCCGTTTTGGGTCCATAAGCACTTTTTGGAAATGTAGCGA
>NW_019261706.1:0-1016 GCF_002742605.1 Olea europaea var. sylvestris | reverse complement strand
ACTAGGGGCAATTTTATCATTTGCCACTACGGTCTCAGAATGGGCCGAAATTTGGCAGGTTGATTGGAAACGGCCCGCGAAATTGGACTCGAAGCATAGACCCGGGATCAAGGGATTTTAGCCAAATTCCTTCGTTTGGGCCTCCGAATAATTAATTTGCTTATTATTTATGTTAGGTTGAAGAAGTGCCGGACAGAAAATTAACAAAGCAAAACAACACCAGGGGCAATTTTGTCATTTCTCGAGACGGTGTCGGATCATACCGAAATTTGGCAAGTTGATTGGAAACGACTTACGAAATTGGACTCGAGGTACAGACCTGGGATCACGAGATTTTAGCCAAATTCCTTTGTTTGGGCCTCCGAATAATTAATGTCCGTATTAATTATGTCAGGTTGAAGAAGTGCTAGACAGAAAATTAACAAAGAAAAATCGGACCAGGGGCAATTTTGTCATTTGTTGCAACGGTTTCAGAATGGGTCGAAATTTGGCAAGTTGATTGGAAACAGCCGCGAAATTTGACTCGGGGCACAGACCTGGGATCACGGGATTTTAGCCAAATTCCTTCGTTTGGGACACCGAATAATTAATTTGCTTATTGATTATGTCAAGTTGAAGAAGTGCTGGACAGAAAATTAACAAAACAAAACCTCACCAGGGATAATTTTGTAATTTGTCGCGACGGTGTAGGATTGGGTCGAAATTTGGCCAGTTGATTGGAAACGACCCATGAAATTGGACTCCGGGTATAGACCCAGGATCACGGGATTTTAGACAAATTCCTTCGTTTGCGCCTTCGAATAATTAATTTCCATATTAATTATGTTAGGTTGAAGAAGTGCTGGACAGAAAATTCACAAAGAAAAATTGGACCAGGTGCAATTTTGACATTTGTCGCGACGGTGTCGAAATGGGCCGAAATTTAGTAGGTTGATTGGAAACGGGCCGCAAAATTGGACTCGGGGCACAGACTCGGGATCACGGGATTTTAGCCAAATTCCTTCATATGGGCCTCT
>NW_019261705.1:0-1016 GCF_002742605.1 Olea europaea var. sylvestris | reverse complement strand
GACCCATTTTCGACACAGGAAACATTCGATTTGGAAAATGATATCTAAATAAAAGTTCTAGCTCTTTGAGTTAGCTTTCCAACGCACTTTGAATTACCTCAATTGGATATCAAGAGAAGAAGTTATGATAGAAACACTGAAAGCTGTGCAGTGTCAACCGGACTACAACTGGTCGACCGAAACTGCCTGAAATGAAAATTCTCATTTTTCTCTAAAATTTAAATATTTATTTTTATCAATTATTTTCTCGAAGAGCCACCCACGTTTATGGTAATAAAAACCCCCACTAAATTGAAGCATTTAACCTCAAACTTAAATGACACCCATGTTTTCTCTGTTAAATGAAATTTGACCCTTCATTTGGTTTGAGTTATGGATATTTACCTATAAATAGAAATCTCATTTCACTCATTTTTTCTCACACCAAAAGCAAGAGAGGGAGGAAAACTATTTTTCCTAGAAGTTTAAGAAGTGTTTTCAAGCATTTTTCATAGACGTTTTGGGTGCTATCAAGGAGTGTCTTCAAGCATCAATTCTCAACGATTTTCAAACATACAAGGACTGCATTTCTTTCAATGTCCAAGTCTCATCGAAGTTTTAAATCCAAGTTTTCAAAGTTTCAAAAGCATCAATCAAGGTAGGTAGAGGTGCAATGTGTTTAATCGTGTTAAGTTATAAGTTTCGATTCATGTTAATGTTTGTATGTCAAATGGTACTCTAGTACGGCATACCCCTCTATGTTGAAGAAATGTTCGTATGTCAAATGGTGCCCTCGGGTACGGCATGCCCCTTCATGTCAAATGGTGCCTCCGGGTACGGCATGTATGAAAAGTTATAAAGTTAATGTTTTGAAATGTATAGCTTGATCACGAATGCACCTACCTATTGAGTTTTTCAACTCACGGGTTTAATCCCATCTCTACCGATTGAAGGAATTTTACCTCAGGCATGGTAGAGGAGAAGATAGAGAGTGATACAACGAGCCCATGGAAATCCAGTGAATAAGTGATTTGGAT
>NW_019261704.1:0-24911 GCF_002742605.1 Olea europaea var. sylvestris | reverse complement strand
TTTTTTTTTTTTTTCAGCTTAATTTTCTTCATCAACAATACTACCAATGGCAAAATTACCAGAAACGATAGTGAAAAAGGAGCATATTTTCGTCTTCTCCAATTCAGGACCCGACCGCAATTAGCATTTGCTTTGACGTTCCTTTTTGTCTGATGCACCATTTTCTTCATTTCCTATAATTCTTGCAATGTTTAACCAGATTAAAGTAATACTTATAAGTAAAATATTACTTGTAAGATAAGAAAAATTACATTATAAGTAAAAATTACTTATAAGTAAAAAATCACTTTTATGTAAAAATTATTAAAAATAAAAATATTAATAATAAGACAAAAATATTTGTAAAATGTGAAAAGGTACTTAAAAGTAAAAAAAATGTTAACTTGAAATTTTAAGTATATATTTAAATTTATTTAATTTTTTAAACTAAATATTAACTTATATGTAAAAAAATTATTTATAAGTAAAATATCATAGAGATATAAAAAAAATCATATAAAAGAAAATTTTACTAAGGGACATTTACGTAATGTTATTATCAAATTATTAGTGTTGGGCATTTTGCACGACAAATTTCAATTACTAATATTCTTGCTTATTTGGCTGCCTTCTGACAAAGAATCAATTTAGGATATGCATCCTTCTACAAACATTTGGATTTTGAAATTCTATTCTATGCTCCTGGTAATTATTCAAATTGTAATTTGAATGATCGTTGAAACATATTAGATAAAATAAAAGAGAGGAAAATTAAAATTAGTAGGGTAGTTTAAATTGAACGAATTAGCGAAAGGATTCATGATTCAAACTCTTGTTTGTTTATTTTGTAAACTATACTCTTTGTAGCGCTATTGGATACACGATATGTGCTCAGCTAGGAGCCAAGATAAATTTCAAATTCGACATAGATGGCAAATTATAATTTATAAAGGAAAATTTTACTGGGGACATAGTTCAATCATCAAATTATTATTTGAAATAATCCACAGTTTAATCATCAAATGATTATCTGCAATACTCCACAATTGTAAGCGAAAATTGAGTATTGTGATAATATAATTAATAGAACAGTTCCTAATTATTCATCAACAATAGTATTGCACGGGAACTGTAAATTCTATAATGACGAGAACAATGATACATAAATCATACAAGTACAATGGTTAATTATACCAACAACATTTATCAATTAATATTGATAAAATCATGTGAAAACTACAAATAAAGAGAGAAGAAAGCAGAAGAAACAACATAGACAAGAAGGACAATAAATGAAATCATGGTTATACAGTACAGACTTCAGAGAAAGTTAATTGCACTCTTAATGCACAGCACCTGCATCGAAGTTGGTTTAATACAGAGCTGCAGACTGTATAAATTTACAGGAGAGGAAGTAAGAATGTAGATGAACACAAGAAAGCCAAAATGAAAATCGAAAAGGTTCACAAAAGAAAAGGGTACCTGTAAATGATTGGAATACAACTTTGCACAATATGGTTCCTTAATATATAACTTGAAGGCTTCGTTTCCCCAACTAAATTGTTCCTCTTCTATTTTCTTCGCTAATTCTATAATTGAATCACCAAAGTATTGAAGAGTTGAAATGTCCCCAAAAAGCGGACTGTGAATCAACTCGATGGATTGAAGAGTTAAAATTTCCCCAAAACCACTAGGGATCTCTTTCAGCTTATCACAATCCTCAATGACTAGGCGCTCGAGACTCGGGAAGTGGATACTATTAGCTCTCCAGTGCTTCAGTTCAACGTCTTGTAACAGCAGAAATTTCAATTTGAGAAATTCTCCTTCATCTGGTTCCCACTCTAGTTCATTGAAGGCACAGCGTTTCAATTTCAGCACTTCCAGTTTGGGCAACTTACCAAGAATCTTCAATTCGTCGGGATGAAGTTTGAGATAATCATTGAAATAAAATTTTGTGCCATCTAATGTCAACTTTTTGAGTGACGTGGGAAAAGTGATACTCACTAGGAAACGGGGGAAAGTATGTGTAAGCCAAAGTGTTAATGATTCAAGTTTAGTTAGCCGCCCAAGATTATTGATAGAGATATCCCAACTGGCCACCACAATATAATCATAATGGATACCCAATTTCCGTAGATTTGGAATTCTTTCGAGGACCTCCTCCGTCAACCTAAAATTATATATCCTTGAGAGGGTTTGTAGATTTCCTAGAACAACAACAGAATTTTCTACCCCCTTAATTTCTGAAATAGGAGGATCAGGAAGATATACATCACATTGCAACTTGACATGTCTTAATTTTGTCATCTTCCATATTTCTGGTGGTAGTTCATTGGACCCACGAGAAACCAAAGAAACTATTGTTTGTAGATTCCGAAGTTTATACATTGATTCAAAGAATTGTTCAGGGTATTCGTAGTAGCAATAGAGATACCGCAAGTTAACCAACTTTTCCATTTTTCTGTGAGCATCAATTCTATCCATACGCAGTACTTTAAGTGACCTAGAACCTATAGAAATTGCATGGTGACAACTCGTACAGGGTATGTCGTTATCATGCAGGAGAGTCCCTTTAGTTGCATGGTTAAATTGCTCAAAAAATAAAATGTCATTCTTCTGAACATTCATTCTTACACGGCGCATACAGGGTATGTTATAGAGACTCATTTTCATGATGTGGAAAAACTTCTCTTTTTGAGCTTCTCTGACACAAAGATCCCGTAAGAGATCATGAATTCTACATGTTTTAATTTGTCCATTAGACCCTTTATTTTGAACCAAAATAAGATTTCTTTGAACAAGATCCGAAAAGTACTCCTCTCCTACATCTTCCAATGTTTTAGAGCATTTTGGTTTGATGATTCCTTCTGCAACCCACAACTTGGTAAGTTCCCTGACTCAATTTCATGATCATCCCAAAAAATAGCCATATGTAGGAAACACCCTTTCAAATGATAAGGCAAATATTTATAACTTAAAGAAAGTATCTTAGAGCATTGCTCATCATTTGAAATTATTTCCGAAATTAAATTTTCAGCAATACTTCTCCAGTAATGTGGTGTTTTAGTGGCTTTTGACATGAGGCCCCCAGTCACAGAAACTGCAAGTGGAAGTCCTCGACAATTTTGGGCAATCTTCTTGCCGATTTCTTCCAATTCAAGAGGGCAAAAACCTTCTCCAAACACCTTCTGACAAAATAACATCCAACTTTCTTCGTCGTTCAAAAAACGCACATGATGAAGATGAGAACCAGAGTTGATATAATTAGCCACATTCTCGACCCTAGTAGTCAAAAGGATTCGACTTCCAATTTTGTCTTTTGGAAAATATCTTTTCACAGTATCCCAGGCCTCGATATCCCACACGTCATCCATTACAAAAAGATACCGCCTACCCTTTAACTTCTTGTACACAAGTTCTCCTAATTGATCAATGTCATTTTCACTCCTCCCGTCAATTTGTATTTTCATGGAATCTAAGAGGCCTAGTAGGATTTCTCACACATTATATTTTTGAGAGACAGTGAACCAAGCAAAAATGTGAAAGTGATACTCAATATATTTATCAATGTAAACTTTGTGAGCGAGTGTAGTCTTACCGATGCCACCCATGCCGACAATTGACACAACTTCAAGTTGTGATGAGCTTCTGACTAGATGATCCTTGATCTTCGCCATGGCATCATCAAGACCAACCATAGTGCTTTGACTTGAAGAAGCTGGTCTTAATGAACCAACAGGCAATGAGGTGTTGTGCTCCAAATCTTCCTGTATCTCACTCTCATCCTCTTTTTGTCTTTTCTCATTCAATATCGGTTTTTATCCTAAAATAATTAATAATCATACAAAATTAAGCTTCGAGTTCTTGAGGATAGATTTATGAAATATTCAATATCAGCAGTGGAATTAATTCTAATTAGCTGGACTAAAATTTAAAGTTGAATTAGATATGAAAATTTGGAATGAGTAAATTTTTTTGGACCAATATTATGAAGAGGAGACAAATCTGCGACTATAGTCCAATTGTTCAAAGGTCTACCCCGTCTCTTTAGAATTGTCAACTTTCCCTTAAAATTTACTGGTGAAAAATGCTATTAGATTAAAAAATAGTAGTAATATTGAGAATTCAGGAACGACTTCACATGAACTTAAGGTCCTCGAGATCAGTGAAAATTAAAGCTATGCACAAGAAGAGAGAACGGAATCTGCTACTCTTAGCTATCCACCGAGATCGAGAGGTTCAAGGGGAATGAACCAGTGCAAGATGTCATTTATCAGAGGCCTATAACTTTCTGCACGGGCCTTCTTCTGAATAAAAGCCCCAGAAGAACGTCACCAAATGCATAGACATCATTTTTGTCAGTACGTTTACCTGAAAAATTGTTGAAAAGTTGGGCAAGAATTGCTCAATTTCATGTCAAAACTCTCTTCAAGCCAATGATCCACGAGATTATCTTCATAAGACACATCGTTTTTTGTCTTTCTTTTCATTTTCTTCTTCGGGTCTTTAGATATGCAGGATCATTTTCCATGAGAAGTTCCTGAAGTAATCATTCAAAAAACAGTCAGTAATCTGAATTCATATACATGAAATTAGTAATTGCATTATATCAATCACTCGTCGTTCTAACTATGAGCAAGTTTGGCTAAGCTTCAGAGCAAGTAAAAGTTGTTTTCAAACATTATTGACTGAGAAATTTATTCCTTACTTTTAATCAAAAATAATAATAATAATTATTATTATTTTAAGGTACCTCTAACCTCACCTTTCTGTCAATACAGATAACTCGCTTATTCTCATTTTCTATCAATAAAAAATTAGCTTTCTAAAACTTATTTATTACGTATAAGTTAGCCAAACAAGATCAAATAAATCTGGATCACACATTTTACCATGTAACTGGAATTCCAGAAAGCCATTGTGCATCAGTTCATAGGCGAGATAGTGCCCCTCGCTATGAATATAGTATCCCAAAAGCAAAACAATGTTCTGATGTTGAATCTCATTCACCCCCTCGATCTCATTCTGCAAAATTAATTGAAATAAAGCCGTAATGAAAACCTGCAAAAGATTAACTGAATTCCGAAAGACAGAATCAAACATGTGCAAATTTACCTTGAATTCTCTTTCAGCTGCCTATCCACTAGCAAATAGTTTTTTAACGACTGCATGAAAGTCAGGGGCGTAGAATTAAATAACTCATTTAATTTCATATTCTATTTAACCTATCATCCAGGGGGGGGTGGGGGGATTATAGGGGCAATTGACCCTCTACATTTTGGGGGGGAAAAAAATTTGCTTAGCTTCCTTTTTTTTTCCTTAGCTTTTTTTTATTAGAAGATACCCTATAAATTTTATTTTTGACCCCCTAACCCAAGTCATGGGTCCGCCCCTGATGAAAGTTGTTGTCAAATTGGTCTTTATAAAGGGCCTCGATCCACCTTCACCAAGAATGTTGTCTTCATGGAAATTATTTGTAGCAGCTACTAACAATTGTTATTCGATATCACCTATTGAAATCTTTTTTATCCTGATTCTCAAAGAAGTGAATTTATCCAAAATGGAGGCTTCTACTTATACATATTCAAATAAATTATTTTCAACAGAACATTACAAAAAGTACAATCAAGATCAATAGTATAGCCCAGAAAAAGGTCCATTTTAGGCTTATTCGTAATCCTATATCAACTTACTTTCTCCTACCCCCACGACGTACTCAAAAGGAAAAACAAGAAGGGAAGGGAAATGGAGTTCACATGAAAAATGGTACCTACCCTATGCCCCCGTTTGACCCCCATTTTGTAGAGTTGAAATGGATGGAATGGTATTTTTTTTAAAAATGAAAAGTTTTTGATTTACGTGTAATATTTATTTTATGAAAGATCGTATGTTTGAAAATAGGAGAAAGAAAAAATGTAGTGTAATGTAATAGAAATTAATGGGGGTCAAACGGGGCTTAATTGTTTTTTCCATGGTATTTCTTGGGTTTTTCTACTGTGACAGGCCTGCGGACAGACCTCTTTGATAGGAATCACATCAGCCTTTGATATGAATTTCAAAAGTTCAGATCTAAGGGCTGAGGCGGCCCCCTGTCATAGGGGCCTGTCCCCAGACTTGTCACAGTAGCAAGGCTCGTATTTCTTTAACTTTTTCAGTCTGTGTATTGAAAACCATGCCAAGAACCGCAAAATTACCCCAAGAAGAGTCAAAGCCACAATGAGTGCAATCCAAATTTTCTTGTTCAAGTCCTGGTGGTACGTTTACCCCTGAAATTTATGCATCATAGGAAGAAACACACAAAATTCCCTCAAGTTCATCAATTTTATATCCTATTCCGTAGGCCTCCTCTGGCTTTGCATTCTTGAATTAATGCACATTTAGCATAGAAAAGCCACTCAACTTCTTTATAAAGAGAAATAAAACGTAAAACGTACATAAATAAATTAAAGTACAGAGAATCCTGTCCCCTAATAATTCTACACAAGATTTGCTAATAATTAATCACAATTTATAACTCAATTTTTCAGGGCTTTGACAAAATCGGGGCCCAATTACAACACATTCAATAAAATAACACCAATACACAAAAATTCACAGCTATTTATTTATTTTTTTTTTTCAAAACCACTCGAACAATCATGGAATAAAAATTGGATACTAAATATAGGCTTTGTTTATTTTCCATTCTTCCAAATTCTATCACATTACTTTTTCCACGATATTCATCTTCAACCACGTATTCTTCATTAAAATAATGTTACGGTAAATAAAAAACTTTTCTTTCTTTTTCAACCACATATTTCAACATCAATCAGTATTCCATAATAAATTCACAAATAATGGGGCACAAACAAGCACTTAGTGCGCTTGAGTTATGCTTCAAAAATTCACAGCTCATCATTTCATATTAAAAAAAAATGAACTTAATGCTGGAAAATGAACAAATTACCTAGAGAATAAACGTTCACATTTTAAAAAGAGGATCACAAACAGGAGGGTCAGGCGTCACATTAAGGGGAGCTGAAAACAAAGTAGAACTGAAAACCCAAATGGAAACACAAGCTATAAAAAGTACCTTCGGGCTGTTCTCTTTGTGCTTGAGTTTTGAGTTTTGTGTTTCGAGTGTCTGTTTTGAAATTATTGAAAACACGTTTTTTTGTCATTTTGGAAAAATGTTTTTTAAAACGTGAAAATTAAAAACGTGTTCTTTTCTGGAAATCAAAATTGTCATTTTCTCTTCTCTAGCCATCATGAGCTGCCATCTTCAACCTCACAACCGACCACTACCCGACTTCCGGCCATCGTTGCTACCAAATTTTTGCACCAACACCATCTCCTCATCAATCCCCACCAACCATACACAAACAACAACCCCAAATGACAGCAAAATCAAGCCAATTATCGTCCAAAAAACCACTAACGCACGGTTTTTTACCAAATTCAACCAACCTAGTATCTGCCCATGTTAATTACACCCCACAATTCGATCAAGCTTAGCAAGGCACGTCCATACATAGTATTATAACAACAAACAATACACAAAAAATCGAAATCAATAGCAAAAATTCTACACAGCAAACTCGTGATCGACAAATGGATTCAACGATGAATAGGTCGCCTCCATCAACCACGTCGCGAGGAACTGTAGCTGGTCTCCGTTTGACCGCTTGCTGAGATAGGCATCCATAGCCGGCGAAGGAAAAGAAGGAATCCAACCACTTCCAGAAGAGAGAGAATGGGAGCGTTTTCCGCGTTTTCAAGTTTTTCAATTTTTGCGCAAAAACATTCAAAAAGATAAAAACATCATTTTTTATTTTCAGCACAATTTTTTTTCCAAAACACGTTTTCGAAAACGGAAAAGAGAACGTATTTTCACCATTTTGGAAAATCGAAAAAGAAAACGGCCCGAAAACAACAAAGAGAATGCACCCGAAGGGACAGAAAATGAAAATTTCCCCCACTTTTTATGATATATTTCTAGGTTTGAAATTTGAAATGGTTGTGGGTTTTTGTATCTTAGTGGTATCTCAGTTTTTGACTTTAATGAAAGAAGGGACAAATGGCCCGTTTGACATGGATTTTAAAAAGTTAAAAATAGACTTTTGAAACCAAAAAGTCTATTTTGGATCTATTTGGCTAATTTTGTTAAAGTGCATTTGATGGTTAAATGAGGTTTTAGAGGAAGTTGATTCAATATGACTTCCTTTAAAGACACTTCAATACTTTTAAATGTTAATTTTCAAATAAAAAATAAGTTGGCTTCCTTCAAAAGCTCTTCTACAAAAGGCAAAAGTTATACCAAACGAGCTCAAAAAACCGACCAAAAAAGCTAAAGGGTCATTTTTTTCCTATTCAGAAAAAGAAGTTGCAAATGCACAGCTACCATGTGATAGTTAGGGGTGTTAACGAGTCGAGCTTAGCTCGAGTTTTTTTAAGACAAGCTTTCTTAGGCTCAAGCTAAGCAGTAGCCTGTTACCTTTTAAAGGTATCTAGCACGTTGCCCTAGGCAACTATTTTTTTCGAGCCAGCCCATGATCCACACGGGCTCAGCCCGAGTTCACCGAACCTCGAGCCTATGAGCCTTTTTCCATCCCTAGTGATTGTTAAAAAATGGAAGCACTCTTCATTGTTCTTAGCACATCAAGAGACTTGTGTTTTGCGACATGTTGTCAAAAAGTTGTAAGTAGCTATTTGACGATGAAAAATAAAAATTTTTAATAGATTTTGAAAAAAAATAAATGAAATACCTATTTAATAGGAATTAAAATATTTATCTTAGTCTAAATTAAAATCAACAATTGATTTTTATTATATATTTCACAGGATCTACAATTTTTTAACTGCATATTTCATATACTTTTATGAAAATATACTAAAATCTAAGAAATATTTGGTTAAAATCAAAGGTCAAATAATTTGTTAGACAATACTCATTTGTACAATGATTGTGAGAAAATATTAGGCTTGTGATTGATTTGACACTTAGGTGTCCTCATGCATGTATTATTGTATCCAACCGGTTTAGCATTAGAAGAAGAAAATGTTCTTTCAATAACTATTGATTAATTAGAAGTAATTGGTAGGATTCAACATGATTCAATTTAAAAGATTTTTGAACTATTTTCAAGTCAAATCATTTTAAACAATTTGAAAAAATTTCACTTTAAACCAAATCATTTCATTTTTCCAATCAAATCATTTTTCACGGTACAATTTAATTCCAAACTATAATTTTAGTGATATAAAATAACGTATTTTAAATAAATGAAATATATATTGATGTGAAATTTCAATATAATAGTACTTGAATTGAAACCTTTTAAAGAAATATTATAATACAAATATATTTATGTTGTTACAACATTGAATCAATCAATCAATATAACGTTCAACCATAAAATTTAAAATTGCAAATTATTCTTTTTGAAATAGATAAGAAAAATTATCATAAATTATTTCCCTAAAAAGCCAATAAAACCATCAAGCCTGTAAATTACTAATTTTTAAATTAAATGTTTAACTAAAAAAATATATTTTAGGTAAAAATAATTAATTTTTTGTTTAGGCTGGTGAACGATTCCCTTTTGTTTTTAACCATTTTTAACAATACAAACATAAATCACCCAAATCCAAACAAACGATTTAAAATTGCAATTTTGATTTGGTTTGGTAGATGGATGATTTTTTTTTTTTTTTTTTTTTTTTTTTTTTTTTTGGGTTCACTCCTACTACATATCATTTTTCTAAATTTTTTTTTACCAATGAATGTGAGTTGAGATTTTAGATCTCGATTACTTCTGGCAAGTGATATAATAGAAATTAAATGCTTAGATCTATATAGTTCTTGCATTAAAATGATTATTTCAGAAACGCTTTTTCCTACGCTACTTTTCAACCTCATGTTCTGAAAAAATCATTTTTACGTTCTACATCCATTTTTTAACCACACATTCTTCACAAAAAATAAAATATAAATGATGTATTATTCAAAAAATTAATTTCATATAAGCACATATATAATATTGTAAATATAAAAAAACAAAAAATTTAAATTGAAAAGTTATTGGTGTAATCAATTCACTTGTATCATTTATTCCACTTTCATCTTAAAAATAAAATAAAATAAAATTAGAGGCTTTGTTAATTATGAACTTTTGTGCCAAAATAATTGAAAGAGAAAAGTGCAACAAAATGTTATGATTGTGCAAAAAGCTATATTTTATAAAAAAAAACTAATTATTTCAACGTTTCGGATCCCATGTATGAAAAACTAATAACTAAGCTTCGCTAATAATATACGAATTACTGCACCCAATGTTTGACTCTAAGATTATACAACACTTCAAAAATTAATTGATCAAGAAAAAAGAGAAAATTCATAGCAGACGAAAGAGCCAAAACAAAGATCTCACTACAAAAAAAAATAAAAAAAATAGAGGCCTTTTATGACATTTATTTATGGCGTGCATATAAGGCATGCCGTAGAAATAGACTATTTACGGTATGCTATGTGGCATAATAATTCTATTACTTAAAAGTATTTACGGCATACATTTTGAGCACGCCGTAAAATTTGAGTATTCACGGCGTAATTCTCAAGCATGCCATAAAAATTGATAGAAAAAATATTTGTAATTTTTTACTTTTTAGAAAATGCACTGTTTGCGGCATGCATTAAATGAGTGCCGTAAAAATTTAAGATAAAAAAACGAGCTTTTTTACGCCATACATATTGGTACGCTGTAAAATGGTTATTTTCCTTTTCTTCTCCCTTTTCTTTGTCCTTTTCTTCTCCACTTTCCTTTCCTTCTGCTTTCCTTTTCTTTCTTCCCCTTCTACCTAAACTTTTCTCTCCCAAAAATTAGTCGTTCAGTCGGATATCCGTTCAATCAGCAATCAAATTTCTTAAAATTTCCTAATTAAAGAATATGTGCATACCAAAACAAGATTTGGTCCACCCTATTGATCAAGGTGACAACTTGTAATATTAAATAATTAATTAATGAAAAAAATTCTTTCCTTCAATTATCTAAATAAACAAAAAGAATTGTGCTTTTTTGAATGATTTAAAACATGTTCAATGGAGTGGATTGTGTTAGGTTTAAATTGTAATTGGTGATTCCAAGACAAAATTAAAGTAATGGAGTTGTAATTAAAATAAAAAATTCATTGGGATAGTGGTATAGGTCTACAAGGAGTCAAGGAGATCAAACATGGTCAAGGAGAAAAATAACCAAAAAATCGCGCGTTGCACGCCAAGCAGGCGCTCGAGCACCCAAAACAATATGTTCGTCGCTTGAGCGGCGATGAGGCCCAACCCCGTTTCATGATTTTTGTACATTTTTCCATTATATTTCAACCCAAATACTTCATATTTTAAATACCCAAGCCATTCAATGTTCGAAAGTGTGGTTGAACATTATTTGATCCTATAGAACATATTTTAAAGATCAAACAATAATTTTCAAAGAGCAATTGATTCAATCACACGTTCAAAACATCAAAATCCCAAATTTTCAAAACACCAAATCAACCACTTCCGCTCACATGTCAAAGTTCTAAAGATCCAAGGAGGTGATTCGAGTTTCGATTTGTGAAGAAGGAATTTGATCTAGCTAATCCATGGAGATAAAAGATTTTAGAATTCTAGAGCTGGTGCTGGAGTGCACAACCATTAGCCACAGTCCATAGCTCTAGACACGAGGACCAATTGAGGAATTTGATACCACTAAGCCATAAACTACTTTTGGTTATGTGTGTGTGTGTGTGTGTGTTGCATTTTGTATATTGCAAGTATACAATATCATGAAAAATAATATAGTGGACATCTGAATTTGGATTATCATTTCCATGATGACAATACTTCAATACTTAATTTATTATTTTTAACTTCTATTAGATGAAAAATACAAAATTGTGATTTGGTAATTAATTTTCTAATTATTTCTACTAATTAAAAATAGTAATATGCACACAAAGATCGATTGAAAATTCAAATATACAATAGATATTAGGGTATAGCAATTTATTCTATTGATTACCTTTAAGTCTTAATTCAAAATTCATAAATCTAATATAGTGCTCGATTGAATTTATTTAATTTATCTTTCTCGAATTCTTTTGAGCCTATTTAACTAATTCAATCATATATCTCTGTGTGAATCGGTCTTAGTTAAATGCATTATTTGTTCTAAGAATTCATATAAGACCACAATAATTACCATAGGTGTCTCTAAATGTTATACTAAATTACTGTGGTCTAAATCTAAAACTCGCCTCTCGATTTGTAAAAGATTCACAAAATCACTAAATTATTGATCAAGTAAATCGAAACATTAAATACATGAATAAAATCAACACATATATATTGAAAAAAATAGAATCGTGAATAAAAGGAATACAGGGTCTCAAATAGATTGCATTATTTCACCCTAATAAAGAGTTTAGTTAATCGTAATGTATGAAGAAAAAACAAATAAACATAATGGAGTAATCGCCATGTTATGAATTGAGATGTAGAAAACTGGATAAACCTTACACCAAGTTTCTCTTCTTGCTCCAAATCTTGATTCAAAACCTTTGATTCGTTGTTCTCCTCCTTCGATTTTTCTCTAAAATTTTAAAGTTGTATTTTTTTGTGTCTCTCAATGCGTGGAAACCCTTTCAAGTGCCTCCATTCTTGTATTTATAACACCCTTCACATTTCCCCGAATTTGGAGTTTTCGTAGGCTTTTAACTAGCCATAAATCAATGCCCTAGATGACAGTAGGTGGATCGATCATGGCTGCCGCAGTGCCATATTTTTGTTAAAATTTGGGGTTTGTGGTGCCTAAGAGCCACTCGCCTCTCGGAAAAAAATATTATCACACTTTCTTTAGTATTTTTATTATAACTTTCTCTACCAATATTTGATTGAGACGAGTCAAATTGGGTTGGGTTGTAAAAATAACTCAAAGGACTACAACTTTACTAAAATCAACTTTTTCGAACGTTTACGTGGTCAAATATGGGTCTCAATCTTGGGCTAAAAATCTAGAACATACTAGTGTGGTTGAAAATTGATTTGTGAAAATATTTTGATTATATTACATTCTTTAACATTATTATTTTACTTGTCATAATAAAATATAGGTCTTCAATTTTATTTTCGAATAATAATAATGATAATTGAGAATTTATATTATCTCAATTATTAAATTAAATTTTAAACTAGAATACACATTAACTTATAAGCTTATGATTTATATCTATGCTATTTTTTAATATTTTTTTATATAATTTTTGAAGAAGAAGAAGAAGAAGATCCAAAAATTAATTTTGCCTCACCATTTTTAAAATTTTAATTTGTTTATATAATTGTATGTAAAAAGAAGAAGAAGCAGCAACTCCAAATTCAAACCTCAAGTACTATGCCTGCCATCACTATTTTTTTTAAAGTATTGGTAATGAGTTATATAGAAATGAAATTATTGGATAGTTGTTTTCTTGTCGACTTACTACTAAATTTGTGTTGTCTTGTCAAATAATGTTGCTACCTAGCTAGTTTCCCTTAGACTTTTGAATTGTAGCAGTGTCAATTTGTTAACGTAGCACCAATGTGTCCAACTTTAGAAAAAAAGAATATTTCACGTGACGTCTTCGACATGTCGCACTCAGGGACGGATCCAGGATTGAGCTAAAAAATTTCAAGTCAGGGCTGATATGTGAAAAAAAATTACACATAAAAAATTGTTTTTACAAAAAAAAGAAAATCGTTAAAAATAAAAAAAATTCAAAAAATTTACGGGAAATTACACTTAGTAGGTTAGAAAAATTAAGAAATTGATTAATACACCTAAACCAAGTTAACGTTTTAACGGCCGTATTCGTTACGTCCACCAAAAATATAAAACATTTGAAAATCAACAAAATCATTCCAAAGATGGCAGCATTCCCCCATTATGATATTTTCCATTTTTCAAAAATTTTATTATTAAAAAGTTTTCGTTTGATACGGTACTTTACGCTACTATTATCTATTTTGAACGATTCAAAATCCATTGTAAAGCTGGCAATGTGACAATGATAAATACGTTACGAAGTTTAAATTTCAAAAATTATCTCACATGAATTATGAGCACAAAATAAACAAAAATTACTAACACCGTTTCTTGTGACCTTTTTGACTTGTAATTTCGAAATCGTCATTTATCGTTTTTTTAAATTCGAAAGATATATTTCAAAGTTTATCATGAATACTTCGAAATGGTAACAAAAATCTCACTCGACGAGCGAAGAAAATAGCTCATAAATAATCCAAAAAACATAACATCAATTTTGAATTCATATGTATTAACATGAAATAAGGCTTGAATTGTATGTTTAAAATTCCAAAACAGGGCTTGTTTTATATGTATTAACATAAAATAGAGCTCGAATTCGTATGTTCGAATTTCCAAAAACTCATATGTCTGCACCTAGTTAATTGTTCAAACGAGATACTGTAACTTTTTTTGAGAAAAGTGAGGATATTACTTTTTCACTAGGCAAACACCTTGCATGCATCAGTGTAATTGATTCATTTTTTTTTCCATATGTATTACTAGAAAATAGGGCTTGAATCGGTATGTTCAAATTTTCGAAAATGCACAACTATGTATCTAATGCCATTTGGCCTCCCATTTTGTCAAATTAAAATGAGTGGAATAGTAATTTTTTTTGGAGAATGAGTGGCTGAAAAATAAGAAAAAGTTTTCAATTTACGTGTAATATTATTTTATGAAGATTGTGTGATTAAAAATAAGAGAGAGAAGAATGAAATTTAATTTAATGGGGACAAAACGGGGGGCCTAGTTAATTGCTCAAACAACATAGTATGACTTTTTTTTTTAAATTAGAAAAGTGACAGAATATTACTTTTTCACATTCTCTTTGATCAAATACCTTACATGCATCAATATAATTGATTCAAAATTTTCTTTTTCATACATATACCAAAAAACAAGGCTTGAATTGATATGTTCAAATCTCCAAAAAATGCACATGCATACGTCTAGGTATTTGCTCCAAGGATATATAGTGTGACTTTTTTAAATAAAAGTGACAGAATGTTACATTCTCCTTAAACAAACACCTTGCATGCATTAATGTAATTGATTTAAAGTTTTCTTTTTCATATGTATAATAAAAAAACATGACTTGAATTGATATGTTCGAATTTTCAAAAATGTACATAGATGCATCTAGTTAATTCTTTCAATGATATAGCGTGACTTTTTTTTTGAGAAAAGTAATAGAATGTCACATTCTCCTTGAGCAAAACACCTTGTCTGCATCAATATAATTTATTCAAAGTTTTTTTTTTTCATATGTATTACCAGATAACAGGGCTTAAATTGATATGTTCGAATTTTAAAAAATGTACATGTATGTATCTAGTTAATTGCTCCAACGATATAGTGCGACTTTTATCTAGAAAAGTGACAGAATGTCACATTCTCCTTGAGCGAACACCATGCATGTATCAATGTAATTGGCTCAATTTTTTTTTTTCATATGTATTACCAGAAAACAAGAATTGAATTGGTATGTTCAAATTTCGAAAATGCACATGTATGCATCTAGCTAATTGGTCCAAGGATATAGTGTGACCTTTTTTGAGAAAAGTGACACAATGTCACATTTTCTTTGGGCTAACGCCTAGCATGTATCAGTGTAATTGATTTAAAGTTTTCTTTTTCATATATATTACTTGAAAACATGACTTGAATTGGTATGTTCGAATTTAAAAAATGCACACATGCATTTAGTTATTTGTTCCAATGATATAGTGTGATTTTATTTTATTTTATTATTATTATTATTTTTTTTTTTGGAGAAAAGTGACAGAATGTCACATTCACCTTGAGAAAACACCTTGAATGTATAACTGTAATTGAATAAAAAATAAATAAATTCATATGTACTACCACATAACAGTTCTTGAATTGGTATGGTCGAACTTCTAAAAATGCAGACGTTTGCATTTAGTTATTTGTTTGAATGATATAGTGTCACTTTTTTCATGTCACCTTTTTATATTCATTTTGTCAAATACCTTGCATGCACCATTTTAATTGATTCAAGCTAACTTTTCATATGTATTAACACAATCCGTTTCCTCCCAAGTTCAACAATGTCATTTTCAAACATGCTTCAAATTAAATTGAAATATCAGTCATGCTTTAAATGTTGTTTTCAAACTCATTTGAGATTTACTTGTGCTTTCATAAATTTTCCACTTTCACAGGAATTGCTTTCTCTTTCACCAGGAAAATAAACTACAAACACCAATATATTGATCATAAAAACCTAAACTACATCAAAATCACCGGAATATGAACATATTGAATAAGAAATCAGAAATAATATAAACCTAGAGATTTGGATTGATTATCTATAGAATTGATGAATAAAATTTTAAAGAAGATGCAGATGAAACAACTCTTAATCCTGTCTGGTCTTAGATTTCGCTTGATTTCGAGCTTCGAGGAGTTGGAATTTTGGAGCTCCTGCGTTGAATTCTTCATTGTATTTGTGGAGATTACCATAATGTTTACGTTATATTGAAGGAAATTTACAATATTTTCATTTTAATACATGTTTATCATAATTTTTCAAAAAATGACCCTAAAAACAAGGGTATTTATGTAAGTTCCCCAAAATTTATTGGACCTGGGGGAGGACAGTAGCCCAGCCCCCCGTCACACCCATAACATGTCAATTCATTATTGTATCATCCCTCAACTAAATTTCTAGATGTATCTCTAGCAGTGTCTATCAACAAAATGATCATACAATCACAATAAAGTTTGGATTGACTATAACATATCCAATCTTATATGCTTGCCAGTGCCTGCTTGGGACATTTTTTCACCGGTTTTCACCGATTTTGGATGGCACCGTTTATGTGAGGTTGAAAAAACCCGTGGTCATAGTTTTTTGGGCACCGATTTTGGATGGTTTAAGAACCACCCAAAATCGGTTTAGTGTAATTTTAAGCGGTACTTTCAACGTATCAAATCAGCGGATTTTGGCCATTTCTTTTGTTATCTTCTAATTTTACCCATCAGAAAATAATTATTTCCAACCAATCTATTTTCTTCAAAACTAAATTGTAAAGTAAAATATTTTAACTAAAAAATATTTATAATCTTAAGGATTATATTATAGTTAAAATGATTCTTATAAGTAAAATATTACTTGTAAGGTAAGAAAAAGTACATTATAATTAAAAATTGCTTACAAGTAAAAAATCACTTTTATTTAAAAAATAAAAAAAATTAATAATAAGACAAAAAATATTTATAAAATGAAAAAAGTTACTTAGAAGTAAAAAATTCACTTAAAGTTATTTAAAAGTAAAAAAAATTAACTTATAAGTGTAAGAATTACTTATAAGTAAAAAAATATTAACTTAAAATTTTAAGTAAATATTTATATTTATTTAATTTTTTAAAATAAATATTAAATTACACATTAAAAAAATTATCTATAAGTGAAATATCACTTAGAAGTTAAAAAATAAAATCATATAAAAGAAGATTTTACTAAGGGACATATACATATGTTATTCTCTTAAACAACTTTTAGAATTGGTGGATAATAAACTCTCGAGTATAGGTTGGACAATTTTAAAAACGGCTATTAAAATCATTCAAAATTGATCCACTCATAAACGCTTGGAACTAGTACTTTAAAAAATGCTCATAACTAGTACAACGAAACTCCCAAGCAGGTCCTTAGACTAAACAAGTGAGACGAAGTGCAAATCAGACTTGACAAATAGGATATATGTAGCCAGCCCACCCATAGTAAGTAATGAATAAGCTTTGATGAGTTGAGCAAAAGCATGATACTAATGAATGTACTTTAAGATATTGTTTGATGGCGATTAAAATTAAATTTTGGTAGATTTTAATAAAAGTGGATGAAATGTGTAGTTGAAAAATGTGAATTCCATGAAATATTAGATAAAATTAAGTATTAACTTTTACTTAAACTAAAATTTGGATTTTAATCCCTACCAAACATGGGCTAAATGTATGATAAACGACATGATGAGAGAGAGACAAGGTCCGTTCTATAAACAAATAAAAATTGAAATTATCCGATCTCTATACTCCATAGTTCAATCATCAAATTATTATTTGAAATAATCAACAGTTTAATCATCAAATTATTATCTGAAATACTCCAAAATTGTAAGCGAAATTTGAGTATTGAGACAATATAATTGATAGAATAATTCCTAACTATTTATCAACATTTGTACTGCACAGAAACTGTAAATTCTATAATGACGAGAACAATGATACATAAATCATACAAGTACAATGGTTAATTATATCAATAACATTTATCAATTAATATTGGTAAAATCATGTGAAAACCACAAATAAAGAGAGTGGAAAGCAGAAGAAACAACATAGACAAACAAGGACACTAAATGACATCATGGTTGTACAGTATAGACTTTACAGAAACTTAATTGCACTCTTAATGCGCATCACCTGCATCGAAGTTGGTTTGAAGCCGATGCCACAGAGCCACCTCCATCTTCTTTAAAAATATTACTAGTCTTAAGAAAACAATAAAATTTATATAGGTTTTCAATTTAATTTTCAAAAAAAGAGAAAATTTGAGATTTTATAATATTTCAATTACTAAATGAAATTTTAAACTAGAATACACATCAACTTATAAATTTATGATTCTTTATTTATGCTATGCTAATTTTTTTTTAATAAAAACTGAATTTTTAATTTTTGAAGAGAAGAAGCTCTAAAAATTATTTTACTGCGTCATTTTTTTAATTTATGTTTTTAATTTATTTGTATGTAAAAAGAAGAAGAAACCCCAAATTAAATTTAGAATTTGAAGGGGTTACATTTTGCTTTATAAATATGGCATTTCTTATTGCGACATCTTTTAATGTGATTGTTTGTTGCTTCCTGGATTGTCAGTTGTCACTCTATTTTGACCTGCCGATTTACACACTAACACATTTATTGGATAGTTATTGCCTTGTAAACTTATTTGTTACACAGGCGTGTCCGACTTTAGAAAAAATAGTATGCCACGTGGCACCTCGAACATGCCGCACAGGTAACATGTCAGTTCATTATCATTTCAGCCTCCAACTAAATTTGTGGACCTATCTCTTACAATTTATACCAGGAGAATGATCATATACATAATTGGGATAAAGTATACGATTGACTAAAACATATCCAATTTTATATATAAGCTACAGTTACACTAAACAACAAGTGAGACAAATGCAAATTATGTGATATACATGCTTTCAGTAGGGCAGACTCGACAAATAGGATATATGTAGTCAACCCTAAGAAGTAATGGATAAGGCTGATGAATCATGATTTTGTCAATTAACATAGATAAATAATTAGGAATTATAATTAGTACTGCACACAAAGTGTAAATCTTTTGAATGGCAAGAACTATGATGCATGAATCATGATTTTGTCAATTAACCTCGATAAAATCATGTGAAAACCACAAATAAGGAGAGAGGAAAGCAGAAAAAACAGCATAGACAAACAAGGACACTAAATGAAATCATGGTTGTACAGTACGAACTTTTGAGAAAGTTAATTGCACTCTTAATGCACAGCACCTGCATCGAAGTTGGTTTAAACTGAACTCCCATATCTCAAACTGCAGACTGTATAAATTCGAAGAGGAAGTAAGAATGTAGATAAACACAAGAAAGCCAAACGTGAAAATGGAAAAGGTTCACAAAAGAAAATGGTACCTATAAATGATTGGCATGGACAACTTTAAATCTCTGCACATTATTATTCCTTAATATATAAATTGCAGGCATCGTTCCCCCTACTCAATTGTTCCTCTTCTTTTTTCTTTGCTCATCATACAATCGAATAACCAAGGGTTGAAATTTTCCCAAAAAAACGAAGTCGAATCAACTCGATGGATTGACAAGTTGACATTTCCCCGAAAACCACTTGGGATCACATCCAGCTCTCTGCAAGCTCCAATCGAAATGACTAGGTGCACGAGTCTAGGGTAGTGGATACATGTCTTAATTTTGGCATCTTCCACCCAACTTGACATGTCTTAATTGTGGCATCTTCCATATTTCTGGTGGTAGTTCCTTATCATACCAACAATCCCTCAGACAAACTATTGTTTGTAGATTCCGAAATTCATATATTGATGGAATAGGATCCTTTTTGTCACTATTTATTACATTTAGTCCATGTCCAAATTTAAGTTCAGTCATTATCCAAACAAAATTTTAACTTGTACTATCTCTGTGTTCCATAGTTCAATCATCAAAATATTATTTGAAATAATCAACATTTTAGTCATCAAATTATTCTCTGAAATTCTCCACAATTGTAAGCGAAAATTGAGTATTGTGATTCCGTAATCAATAGAGTAATTCCTAATAATTTGTCAACAATTGTACTGCACACAATGTAAATCTGTAGAATGACAAGAACAATGATACATGAATCGTGATTTTATTTTTTCAATTAATAAATTCATGTGATAAATACAAATAAAGAGAGTGGAAAGCAGAAGAAACAACATAGACAAACAAGGACATTAAATGAAATCATGGATGTACACTACAAACTTTTGAGAAACTTAATTGCACGCCTAATGCACAGCATCTGCATTGAAGTTGGTTTAAACTGAGCTCTTATATCTCGAACTGCAGACTATATCAAATTCAGAGGAGAAGAAGTAAGAATGTAGATATAGACAAGAAAGCCAAAAATGAAAAATGGAAAGGTTCACGAAAGAAAATGGTACCAGAAAAGATTGGAATGGAAAACTTTGAAGCTCAGCGCATTTAGTACTTGTCAGTATATAACTTGAAGGCATCGTTCCCCCAATCCGATTGTGCCTCTTCTATTTTCTTTGCTGATTCTACAATTGAATCACCACAGAAAAACAACTCGATGGATTGAAGAGTTGAAATTTCTCCAAATCCAGGAGGGATCTCATCCAGTAGTTCACAATCAAAAATTTCTAGGTGCTCGAGACTCGGGAAGTGGATATTATCAGCTCTCCAGTGCTTCAGTTCAACGTCGTATAATAGTAGAAATCTCAATTTAAGAAACTCTCCTTCATTTGGTTCCCACTCCTGACAAAGGAAGGCACTCGATTTCAATTTCAGCAATTCAAGATTTGGCATCGAACCAAGAATCGACAATTTGGAGGGATGAAGTTTGATGCCATTTAAAGTCAATTTTCTGAGTGATGTCGGAAAAGTGATATCAACTAGGAAATCAGAGCGGTCAGATCTAATAAGACAATTTAATGATTCAAGTTTAGTTAGATGGACAAGATTATTGATATGGTATTCTTTCCAATCAGCCTCCGTTATAGAGTCATAACAGATAGCCAATTTCCGTAGATTTGGAATTCTTTCTAGGACTTCCTCCGTCCAACTAAATCTATTTATCATTGAGAGTGTTTGAAGGTTTTCTAGAACAACAATAGAATTTTCTTCCCCCTTAGTTTCTGAAATGGGAGGATCAGGAAGACTTGCAATACCATTCCACTTGACATGTCTTAATTGTGGCATCTTCCATATTTCTGGTGGTAGCGTAGTGATCCCCACACGAATAATTATTGTTTGTAGATTCCGAAATTTATATATTGATGCAATATGGTGTCCAAGGTAGGAATTCAAGTACCGCATGTTAACCAATACTTGCATTCCATTTCGCATTTGATCCCTTCCCTCGATATGTAGCACTTTAAGTGACCTAGAATCGACAGAATATTCTACAGATGAAGAACGAAACAACCCCTCTAAAGACCATTGTGTTTTGTCATCACCCTGGAGAGTCCCTTTAGCCACATGGTAAAATTCAAAAGGTAATTGACCATTCTTAACATGAATACTTACACGGCGCATACTAGTGTCTCCTTGAATACCATAGAGACTCCCTTCAATGACATGGAAAAACTTCTCCTTTTGAGCTTCCATGATACAAAGGTCCCGTAACAGATCATGAATTCTACATGTTTTAATTTTTCCAATGGACCCTTTCTCCTGAACCAAAATAAGACTTCTTTGAACAAGATCCAAAAAGTACTCCTCTCCTACATCTTCCAACGTTTTAGAGCTTGCTGGTTTGAGGATTCCCTCTGCAACCCACAACTTGGTAAGTACCTTGACTCTTATTTCAAAATCTTCCGGAAAAATTCCCATGTATAGAAAACACCCTTTCAAATGATAAGGCAAATGTTTATAACTTAAAGAAAGTATCTTAGAGCATTGCTCATCATTTGAAGTTATTTCTGAACTTACATTTTCTGCAATAGTTCTCCAGTAATGTGGTGTTTTAGTGACCTTTGATAGGAGGCCCCCAATCACAGCAACTGCAAGTGGAAGTCCTCGACAATTTTGGGCAATCTTCTTGCCGATTTCTTCCAATTCAAGAGGACAAAAACCTTCTCCAAACACCTTCTGACAAAATAACTTCCAACTTTCTTCGTCGTTCAGGAAACGCACATGATGAAGACGAGAACCAGAGTTGATATAATTCGCCACATTCTCAAGCCTAGTAGTCAAAAGGATTCGACTTCCACTTTTGTCTTCTGGAAAATATCTTTTCACACTGTCCCAGGCCTCGATATCCCACACATCATCCATTACAAGAAGATACCGCCTACCCTTTAGCTTCTTGTACAAAAGTTCTACTAATTGATCAATGTCCTTTTCACTCCCGTCAATTTGTATTTTCATGGAATCTAAGAGGCCCAGTAGGATATTTCGCACATTATATTTTTGAGAGACAGTGCACCAAGCACAAATGTGAAAGTGATACTCAATATATTTATCATTGTAAACTTTATGCGCGAGTGTAGTCTTACCGATGCCACCCATGCCGACAATTGACACAACTTCAAGTTTTGATGAACTGCTGACTAGATGATCCTTGATCTTCGCCATGGTATCATCAAGACCAACCATAGTGCTCTGACCTGAAGAAGCTGGTCTTAATGAACCAACAGGCAATGAGGTGTTGCACTCCAAATCTTCCTGTATGCCACTCTCATCCTCAATCTTCCCTGCCCCTATCTTTATGGAATCAACTTCTTCAATTAGTTTTGCTATTTCATGGAATGAAGTTTTAAAGATGTCACCACTATGACTTGTAGATTCTTCAAGAACTTGATGTGCAATGCAAGATTCAATGATATCTTCAGTTTGACATACTGCATCACTGATCTTTCTCTCCAAACCTTCTATTGATTCGATTTTCTCTCTGGGAAAATTATCAAGAAAATCTTGCAAGTAACCAACTTTTTCGAGGAGGGATTCGATTTGTTGTTTCTCCCCAGGAAGAAGATATGAACGATCATATTTCAGGGTGCGCTGTAGAACGTGAGTAAGAGAAAGAAGAGCAGAGTAAGCCATTTCTGTTCTCTCCTACCACAGCTTGAAAGATAAAAAAAATTGAAGCAAAATGAAAGCAATCAGATCTGTTCCACCCAACACATTGTGCAAGTATATATTGTTTAAGAATGTTGATAGCAATTTGAAGTTTCTTAATTGAATAAAAGGCCGGCAATGCAGATTTCGAGAAGAAAAATTATATCAACTTGCAATAAAAATATTTGTTTATTTAATGGATGCAGACTCCCCACCCAAAACATTATGCAAGTATATATTGTTTAAGAATGTGATAGCAATTTGCAATTTCTTAATTGAGGCTGGCATTGTAGACTTTGAGAAGAAAAAATTATATTGAATTGCAATAAAAATATTTGTTTATTGAATGGATGCAGACTTCATACCAAACTATGCACGTGTACTGTTAAGCTCAACTAATGCAGTCAATACATGTGACCGGTATGGAACCCATGTACACTTTGCTCTTGGAAAATGGCTAAAAATCTGAGAATAAGCGATCCCAGACACAAGCTTAACAGTCAATACACTTTTAACTTCAGGTCTTTCATTATGCGCTTCAATTCGCTATTTAGTATCGCCACTGTTAACTCATAGCCCATTTTTACATTTAATGTAATTCCTTTTTCTAGAAATCTTCTTTCTACTCATATGACAATATTTATGCACTTGTTTTCATTCATTTCAAATGTAGACAATATTGAATGCTCAATTTGACCATCAAATCATGCAACCCACTGTCTTCCACTAGTCCAAAAAAATAAAGCAACTTAATTGTTTTGTTACTTTAGCCAATTCAAATGCACAATGATCTAACAAGTGTGTTCCACTAATCCAAAAAAGAAAGAAGGAAAGCAAATTAAAGGTTTGGTTACTCTAGTGAATTCAAACACATAATGATCTAACAAGCCTATGAGTTATAATTAAACCGACCACCCAGTCCAAAGAAAACAAACTTAATCACACTAATGAAAGAAATTTATATATATTCCACACATTAAAAGATTCAAAATCTCAAAAGGGAAAAAAGTAGACTAAGTCTTTATCAATATTTAACTTAAACTATCTTAACAAAAAGACAATTGATAAGATGTCATATTATAAGATGTGTTGTGGAAAGGGAAAAGAGAAAACAAACATGAAAATGTTAAAAAAATGGCAAGAGTAAAATGGTAAATAATGATTAAAAATGGTGAAGAAGCTACTTATGCATTTCCTAGATTCTATGTAGAAAAGAAAAATGATGGAAGAACAAAGCATAAAATGATTCGATTCATTAGCAATAAAATGTCTCGAACTTTTGAGAGGTACACATCTATGTCATGAAAGGTGTAAATAGGAAATGAGACGTGGCATTGAATATTTAACCTTTAATGCTGTAGTACCGATAGACTGAATCGAGTTCAAATAATAATGATCCATTGATAAGTGCAATTTTACAATTATCTAGGCAATGTTGGGGGGGGGGGGGGGGGGTTTGGGGGGTTTTTTT
>NW_019261703.1:0-1016 GCF_002742605.1 Olea europaea var. sylvestris | reverse complement strand
AAGGAGTTTGCCTAAAATCCCGTGATCCCGGGTCTGTACTCCGAGTCCAATTTCCCAGGCCGTTGCCCATCAACCTGCCAAATTTTGGCTCATTCCGACACCGTCACGAAAAATGACGAAATTGCCCCTGCTATGATTTTGCTTTGTTAATTTTCTGTTCAGCACTTCTTCAACCTGACAAAATTAATAAGGAAATTAATTATTCGGAGGCCCAAACAACGGAATTTGGCTAAAATCCCGTGTTCCCGGGTCTGTGCCCCGAGTCCAATTTCGTGGGCCATTTCCTATCAAGTTGCCAAATTTCGGCCTATTCCGATACCATCGTGACAAATGACAAAATTGCCCGTGGTGCGATTTTTCTTTGTTAATTTTCTGTCCAGCACTTCTTCAACCTGACATAATTAAAACGGGAATTAATTATTCGGAGGCCCAAACGAAGGAATTTGGCAAAAATCCCGTGATCTCGGGTCTTTGCCTCGAGTCCAATTTTGCGGTCCGTTTCCAATCAACATGCCAAATTTCAGCCCATTCCGACACCGTCTCGACAAATGACAAAATTAACCCTAGTACGATTTTTCTTTGTGAACTTTTTGTCCAGCACTTCTTAAACCTGACATAATTAATACGGAAATAAATTATTCGAAGGCCCAAACGTAGGAGTTTGGCTAAAATCTCGTGATCCCAGGCATGTGCTCCGAGTCCAATTTCGCGGGCCGTTTCCAATCAACCTTCCAAAATTTGGCCCATTCCGACACCGTCGTGAAAAATGACAAAATTGCCCCTGGTGCGGTTTTAATTTGTTAAGTTTCAGTCCAACACTTCTTCAGCCTGACATAATTAATAAGGAATTAATTATTTGGAGGCCCAAATGAAGGAATTTGGCTAAAATCTCGTGATCCTGGGTCTGTGCCCTGAGTCCAATTTCGCAGGCCGTTTCCAATCAACCTGCCAAATTTTGGCCCATTTTGACACCGTCACGAGAAAAGAAAAAATTGCCCCTGGTTCGATTTTTCTTT
>NW_019261702.1:0-1016 GCF_002742605.1 Olea europaea var. sylvestris | reverse complement strand
AGAACTAAACATATTGATGTTAAATACCATTTTATGAGGGATTTTATCTCAAAGGGATTGCTGAAAATTAATAAAATTCGTACCTTATATTATCCATCAGATATGGTAACCAAATTGATACCTTTAAACAAGTTTCAAAATTGTTTAAAGATATTATTCATTGATCTTTTTCATTGACTATGCAGGTACTTAGAGCAAATGAAATTGTAAAGAGTTGGTGAAGCTCCTAGCTGCACTATATAGCCAAGAATTTTGGAACGAAGGTGGAGATTGTTAAGTCTCGAACTTGTGACATATTGATTATATAAGTTGTGCTTCCAAAATTATATTAAAGGCGTGTTTCTGGATTGACGCTTTTATTAGTGGAGACTTTCTATTGGATCTTGACACGTGGGGCGATTTTGGCCGTTTGATCTGCTTCTAGATGCTTCCAGCTACTTAAGCCTCCAGTGACCTTCCCTCTGGCAGTTTTAGAGAGATATTTTCTTCGTTTTAAGTTGGTCTCTTTGTGCTCTCTCGCTTTGTGAAGAACTCCTTCATCTTTGTGATTATGGTTCAATTTTCTTGAGTGTTTCAGCATATAAACTAGTGAAAACCCTTTGTAATAATATAGATCTTTGTAGTGGTGTACTACTATGTGTTGGTTTAGGAGAATCTAAGTGATTCTTGTGAGAGAAGTTCGGGTTTTCTGGAGATCTTATGGGGCTAAGTTGATTCCATCGTGGATTCGTAGTTTCCTTCGTGGATTTTGTTGAGATAAGTCTTTGTGACCTTGTTCTTATTTTTTTCTGGAATTGTCTTGTATTCTTGTTGTCGATTTTTGACTATTTTAGTGCAATAGAGCTAAATCCATTTATAATGGATGCTCAACAGGGGATTAGGCATTAAATGTGGTCATCGAACCTCTGGAGCTATGGCCGAAAAATCCTTGTGTGTTGATTTTTTATATTTCTGCACTTTACTGTTTATGAATGGTTTTGTGTATCTTGGTTAATTCTAGAATGGTGCTCGACTTT
>NW_019261701.1:0-1016 GCF_002742605.1 Olea europaea var. sylvestris | reverse complement strand
GTTTAACTTTTTTGTTGCAGTTAATTACTTATGCATTTCGAAGAGGCCGCATTTCTGACGATTTTTGCAGATTATCGATTTCTTTGAAATCTTCTCCTCAATCCACTCCACCTCTTCTTTGGATCTCAGGTAATCTCACATAGAATGTGTATGAAATATTTCTTAACCTATTATTTTGTTGTATAAATTTTGTGTATCTATCATGTTCTTTGTTGATTTAGTTTGCTAGTATATGGATTGATGCAATGAGATAGCAATCAGTAAGTGCTGTGGTGTAATTGAACTGCAATGAAATCATCAATAGTGCCCTTACAGATAATAAAATTAGGAAATTGAACTGGACTTGTGGTGTAATTGAACTGGATGATGGTGGCACTCAATGTTTGCTAGTACGGGGATTTATTTGTTGTCCATGTCATATTAGATGCAGTCTGTATTCGTAGTGTATATGTTCAAAAATATTTTCTATAGCTGCCTCGTTTGTATATTTAGTAGTGTAAAAAATGTCCACTTAATTGAAGAAGTGATGAAGTGCATAATCGCAAGGCAAAAATGCCCACTGCTGTTTTGGTAGTTTGCATTTGTGTCGAACCAGTTGACAGTAATATACATTATACGATGGATGCAGCTCAGGTCAGTGTATTTTTTTATAATTCTTAAGATATTTGTCAACAAGAGAATAATTATAGCCATGCCATATTTTTATGTTTCATTCTTTAAGTCAATGAAGCAAGCTTCGAAGAGTTCAAAACATCGAAGATCTGCAATTGCTGTTGCAATTCGAGAGACCAATAAAAGACTAAGACTTTCGAGTGAACTAGAAAATATCGTATCAACTCCAATTACTAATGAACAAAATATGTCGTCGACAAATGTAGATGCTCCAAAAAAGAAAAGAGGTCCAACCCAAGTGAAAGCAGATCCTGAAAATAAGAATCATAAGATGGAGCTTGAATTTAATGAATTTGGGCAAGTAGTTGGCACTAACTCTGATAAATTTGCTAGCATGGTTGGAG
>NW_019261700.1:0-1016 GCF_002742605.1 Olea europaea var. sylvestris | reverse complement strand
ATTCCAATCGAATTAGACAAGCAATTTCCGAAAACGATCAAATCCGAATTTATTGTGAAATGAAAACAACTTTTCATTGGCTTGATTCCAATCGAATTAGACTAGCAATTCGCCAAAAAGGATCAAACTCGAAGTTATCATGAAATCAAAAACCACTTTTCATTGGCTCAATTCCAATCGAATTAGGCCAGCAATTCGCCAAAAATTAACAAACCCGAAGTTATCAAGAAATCAAAAATCAATTTTCATTGGCTCGATTCCAATCGAATAATGAAATCAAAATCCACTTTTCATTTGCTCGATTCCAATCGAATTATACTAAAAATTTGCCGAAAACAATCAAACCCGAAGTTTTCATGAAGTCTAAAACCACTTTACATTGGCTCGATTCTAATCGAATTGGACTAGCAATTTTTTGAAAATGATCAAACCCGATGTTATCATGAAATCGAAAGTCACTTTTCATTGGCGCTAATCCAATCGACTTCGACTAACAATTCGCCGAAAATGATCATACCCGAAGTTATCATGAAATCAAAAACAACTTTTCATTGGCTCCATTTCAATTTAATTAGACTAGCAATTAGCCAAAAATGAACAAACCCGAAGTTATCATGAAATCAAAAACCACTTTTCATTTGTTCGATTCCAATCGAATTAGACTAGCAATTCGTCGAAAATGATCAAACCCGAAGTTAACATGAAATCAAGAACCACTTTTTCATTGGCTCGATTCCAATCGAATTAGACTAGCAATTTGCCAAAAATGAACAAACCTGATGTTATCATGAAATCAAAAACCACTTTTCATTGGCTCGATTCCAATCGAATTAGGCCAGCAATTCGCAAAAAATGAACAAACCCAAAGTTATCATGAAATCAAAAACCACTTTTCGTTAGCTCGATTCCATTCGAATTAGGCCGGCAATTCGCCAAAAACGAACAAACCCGAAGTTATCATGAAATCAAAAACCACTTTTCATTGGCTCGATTCCAATCGAATTATGAAATCAAAA
>NW_019261699.1:0-1016 GCF_002742605.1 Olea europaea var. sylvestris | reverse complement strand
ATCGAGGAAAATGACGAAATTGCACCCGACTCGATTTTTATTTTAGATCAAACTGTCAAATTTCAGCCATTTCCGACACAGTCAAGAAAAATGACGAAATTGCTCCCGGCCCGATTTTTGTTTTTGATCAACCAGTTAAATTTTAGCCAAATCCGGCACAGTCGAGAAAAATGACGAAATTGCCCCCGGCGCGATTTTTGTTTTAGATCAAACTGCCAAATTTCAGCCAATTCCGACACAGTCGAAAAAAATGACGAAATTACCACCGGCGCGATTTTTGTCTCCGATCAAACTGTCAAATTTGAGCCTATTCCGACACAGTCGAGAAAAATGAAGAAATTGCCCCCGGCGCGATTTTTGTTTCAGATCAAACTGCCAAATTTCAGCCAATTCCGACAGAGTCGAGAAAAATAACGAAATTGCCCCCGGCGCGATTTTTGTTTCAGTTCAAACTGCCAAATTTCAGCCAATTCCGACAGAGTCGAGAAAAATAACGAAATTGCCCCCGGCGCGATTTTTGTTTCCGATCAACATGTTAAATTTTAGCCAATTTCGACACAGTCGAGAAAAATGACGAAATTGCTCCCGGCGCGATTTTTGTTCACGATAAACCTGTCAAATTTTAGCCCATTCCGACACAGTCGAGAAAAATGACGAAATACCCGTCGGCGCGATTTTTATTTCCGATCAACACCCAAATTTCAGCCAATTTCGACACAGTCGAGAAAAATGACGAAATTGTCCCGGCGCGATTTTTGTTTCCGATCAACCAGTCAAATTTTAGCCAATTTCGACAAAGTCGCGAAAAATGGCGAAATTACACCCGACGCGATTTTTGTTCCCGATCAACTTGTCAAATTTGAGCCCATTCCGACACAATCGAGAAAAATGACGAAATTGTCCCCGGCGCGATTTATATTTCAGATCAAACTACCAAATTTCGGCCAATTTCGACACAGTCGAGAAAAATGACGAAATTGCCCCTGGTGCGGTTTTTGTTCCCGATAAACCTGTCA
>NW_019261698.1:0-1016 GCF_002742605.1 Olea europaea var. sylvestris | reverse complement strand
TTTTTGTCGAATTGCTAGTCTAATTCGATTGGAATCGAGGCAATGAAAATTTGTTTTTGACTTCATGATAACTTCGGGTTTGTTCGTTTCCGGCTAATTGCTAGTCTAATTCGATTGGAATTGAGGCAATGAAAAGTGGTTTTTGATTTCATGATAACTTCGGGTTTGTTTATTTTTTGAGTAATGCTAGTCCAATTCGATTGGAATCGAGCCAATGAAAAATAGTTTTGATTTCATGACAACTTTGGGTTTGTTCGTGTTTGGCTAATTGCTAGTCTAATTCGATTTGAATTGAGCCAACGAAAAGTGGTTTATGATTACATGATAACTTCGGGTTTGATTATTTTCGATGAATTGCTAGTCTAATTCGATTGTAATCGAGCCAATGAAAAGTGGTATTGATTTCATGATAACTTGGGGTTTGTTCGTTTTTGGCGAATTGCTAGTCTGATTCGATTAGAATCGAGCCAATGAAATGTGGCTTTCGATTTCATGATTACACCGGGTTTGTTCGTCTTTGGCAAATTGCTAGTCTAATTCGATCGATATCGAGCCAATGAAATGTGGCTTTCGATTCCTTGATAACTTCGGGTTTGATCGTTTTCGAAAAATTGCTAGTCTAATTCGATTGGAATCGAGCCATTGAAAAGTGGTTTTTGATCTCATTATAACTTCGGGTTTGTTCGTTTTTGGCGAAATGCTAGTCTAATTCGATTGGAATCGAGAAATGTAAAGTGGTTTTTGATTTCATGATAACTTCGGGTTTGATCATTTTTGACAAATTGCTAGTCTATTTCGATTGGAGTCGAGGCAATGAAAAGTGGCTTTTGATTTCATGATAACTTCGGGTTTGATCGTTTTCCAAAAATTGCTGGTCGAATTCGATTGGAATCGAGCCAATGAAAAGTGGTTTTTGATTTCATGATTACTTCGGGTTTGATCATTTTCGGCAAATTGCTAGTCTAATTCGATTGTAATCGAGCCAACGAAAAGTGGTTCTGATTTCATGATAACTT
>NW_019261697.1:0-1016 GCF_002742605.1 Olea europaea var. sylvestris | reverse complement strand
TGGCAGTTTGATCGGAAATAAAAATCCCGTCGGCTGCAATTTCGTCATTTTCTCGACTGTGTCGGAATGGGCTCAAATTTGACTGGTTTATCGGATAGAAAAATCGCACCGGAGCAATTTCGTCATTTTTCGCGACTGTGTCGGAATTGGCTAAAATTTGACTTGTTGATCTGAAACAAAAATAGCGACGGGGGCAATTTCGTCATTTTTCTCGACTGTGTCGGAATTGGCTGAAATTTGGCAGTTTGATCTGAAATAAAAATCGCGCCGTGGGCAATTTCGTCATTTTTTTCGACTGTGTCGGAATGGGCTCAAATTTGACAGGTTGATCGGAAACAAAAATCGCACCGGGGGCAACTTCGGCATTTTTCTCGACTGTGTCGGAATTGGCTGAAATTTGGTAGTTTGATCGGAAATAAAAATCGCGTCGTCGACAATTTCGTCATTTTTCTCGACTATGTCGGAATGGGTTCAAATTTGACAAGTTTATCGGCAACTAAAATCGCGCCGGGTGTAATTTCACCATTTTTCGCGACTGTGTTGGAATTGGCTAAAATTTGACTTGTTGATCGGAACAAAAAATAGCGACGGGGGCAATTTCGTCATTTTTCTCAACCGTGTCGGAATTTGCTGAAATTTGGCAGTTTGATCGGAAATAAAAATGTCGTCGGTGCCAATTTCCTCATTTTTCTCGACTGTGTCGGAGGGGGGCTCAAATTTGACAGGTTTAACGGAAAGAAAAATCGCACCGGAGCAATTTCGTCATTTTTTGCGACTGTGTCGGAATTGGCTAAAATTTGACTTGTTGATCGGAAACAAAAATAGCGACGGGGGCAATTTCGTCATTTTCCCCGACTTTGTCGGAATTGGGTGAAATTTGGCAGTTTGATCTGAAATAAAAATCTCGCCGGGGGCAATTTCGTCATTTTTCTCGACTGTGTTGGAACGGGCTCAAATTTGACAAGTTGATCGGAAACAAAAATCACACCAGGGGCAATTTCGTCATTTTTCTCGAC
>NW_019261696.1:0-1016 GCF_002742605.1 Olea europaea var. sylvestris | reverse complement strand
ATTTAAGGATTTAAATAATTTAATGGTATATAAAATTTTGGTTACTATTAATTAGCTTAAATTATAATAATTAGGCGTCATTAGCCTAGAATAAAGATTTCCCATGTATGCACTTTTGACTATTTGTTTGCATTTATAAAAGCATGATTATCTTAGATTTGAAAAAGGTTAATCACATTCAAAGAATTAGATTTTTATAAACATGGATGAAGCATATCGATATTGGGTTCATTTTGAAACTTGTAATTTAATTAGAATTTTTCGACTCACCAGTACCAAGATATTGCAGTTTGAAGAAATCATCAGAAAAACTAACTTTTCAACCAATTTAAATCTTGGAATGGAATGGCCACAAACACATGTGGGATAAGTTGGTTTTTGGCTATTATTTTTTGGTTTAGATTGAATAAAATAATGAGGTAGTACAATTTGACTAGATTTTGTTGCACGAATTTGCCTTTATCAAATAAAATTTTCGTCTATCTATTACTCTAATCTACACCAAAGTTTTACTCACACCAAATTTTATAACACATACGGTAGAGAGAGAGAGAGAGAGAGAGGAAAGAATGTGTGAAAATCAAAAAATTTTCATCCATCAACTATCACTGTCAGTCAATAATCTTTCACTAGAGTAGAGGAGAAATTTTTGGAATGTGCATTCAAATACTTTTTTGTGTATATTTCAAAAATAAGGTAAGATACTTTATATGCAAAGTGTTTTTGTTTCCTTATGCTCTTCTTATATGCAATTAAATATGAGTGGATTGCTAGTGGACATTTGGGTTCTTTTAAAAGAGATATGTAATCCTAGGGATATAAGAGGATCTAAGATGGGTGTGTCGCCTGGTCACCTGTATACTCCATAAGAGCAGGGTGGTGTGAAATGTAGATTTTATCGTTATGTAACTGTGTATGAAAACTGCACGTATCTTACTGAGTATTTTCGAATACTCATTCTTATAATTTTTACAGGTTGTCAATTGGAACGTTGTGGAATGGTAATGCGGGCTGCT
>NW_019261695.1:0-1016 GCF_002742605.1 Olea europaea var. sylvestris | reverse complement strand
TTAAATTTTGTGGATCTTATTCTTGTTTGGGTTAAATTTAACTAATTTCCCATACAAAGGACTAATGATTTCCTCTTTGATTCAGTGGTTGTTCAAAATCATTTTGTTGTATTATATTCATTGATTACTTCTACAATTAGGTCTATGAATGGTGAATTATTCAACCAATAGAATTTCAAATTGTTGTTCGGAATTTTATAGTCTATCACCTGATACAATTTTTCATTGAGAATGAAATAGTTTTAAATATTATATCTTATCAAGTTTCTCCTACATAACTTACCAACTCTTGTTTAACTGAAATGAAAAAAGAAAATGATTTGAGCAAAACAGCATAAATATCAATTTACTTTGCTTAATTTCACATGTTCCCAATACATTTTACTTCTTTGGTGTGTATATGAATAAATTACTATTTTAATGAGAATCCAATCCTAAAAAGCCCATATTGATAATTGAATGAGCGTTTAAATTATATATATTTAAAGCCATGAATAAGCATGTGCCCAAAAAACTCATATCTAGGATCGTGTGAAAGCTGCCCTACAAATCTATGCTTCATTGTATGTCAGTTAGTTTGTCATGGTATGCTTTGATAAAAAATCCTACCTTCATCATTGACCATCTAAATTGTTCTCTTGTTTTTTATGTATTGGTGATTTTCGAATTATAATTTCCCACACTAAACATGTATTATTTCTAAAATGATGTTATTCTGTTTTTTCTACACATATAAAAGAGGCTAAGAAAGCTTAGACATGTGTTCCACGTAGGCAATATGTCAACCTCTAATTTATTTTTTTTAAACTCTATTTTGAAAATCGTGGGAGGTGAGGCCATTCTCTTTTCAATACCCATTTTTCCTCTTTCTTCATTCTCTCATGCAACCAGCCACACATCCATTTTGCCACACAATCTCCTATTTTGAGCACACTTCTTTTTTTCCTCTTCTTCTTCTCTCTTTCGTATTTTCATGTCGAGTTTCATTCTCTCTCTAACTATGTCTATAGATAGAG
>NW_019261694.1:0-1016 GCF_002742605.1 Olea europaea var. sylvestris | reverse complement strand
AGCTAAACACAAAAACCATCAAGGATCAAAGAACAAGAGATTATGTTAGAGAAGGACAAGTGAAATTATCAGAAGAAATAGAGTGGCTTAGAAAAGTCACTTTGAACAACTACAACCACTTTTATGTAAGGTTCATCGAAATAGGAGTTTCTATTCTTACATTTCCAGAATAGACGTCAAACTTGAAGAGCAATCTCAGAATTATCGACTTGCGTGCAAACTTAACCAATCAGCATCTTTTAAAAAAATAAACGCAGCAAAGAAGGATAGCTGAGCATAAAAATGTAAAAAAATGAGAAGACAAGGATAATAGGTTCCCCCAAATAACAAGTGTGAAAACCAATGTCAAGTAGTCCTTAATCCCACTGCAAAACTCTCTTACTCCGTCAATGCATTTTAAATTATCCAATCAATCGTACCCCCATCCACCCACCTAAAATGCTTTCTGCTCACTTCGTAAAAATTTAGAATAGTTGTGGGCTATTTTCATGAACCCATCTTGTTCTTTTTCCGTTTATTCAATACCAATTAGCAGATTAATATTTTTAGCACTAGCAAAAGCCTACAATTTATGTAACTCAGAAGGAAAAAAAGAGCAGCTTTCAGGGGAAATTGATTTAATTTTAAATGGATCAACTGCAAAAATTCAAATACCCAAATAGAAAACACAGAGAATATCTATTTCGATTTGTTGATGGCACAAATCAGTATCCTAAGCAAACTGTTGAAGCACATGGAAAAGTAACAATACTTCTTTCAAAACTCTCCAAAGCTATACTTTACAATAGAGTGTTGGATCGTTAAAGACAAACTTTAGTATTTATATTATGAACGTATTAGAAATGAGAATTTTCAGATAGATACACGTTCATACTATAATAGGTAAAATGAGAAGTGATGATATCCATTGAAAAAAAGGTAAAGTCAATTGAGCCTAGATGAAGAATGACCAAGATGGTTGGGGCGATCATTGTGTGACTTGGATAAAATTTTATTCACAAGAACGATTTGATATT
>NW_019261693.1:0-24940 GCF_002742605.1 Olea europaea var. sylvestris | reverse complement strand
GATCGGAAATAAAAATCTCGCCGGGGAAATTTCGTCATTTTTATCGACTGTGTCGGAATGGGCTAAAATTTGACTGGTTGATCCGAAACAAAAACCGCTCCAGGGGCAATTTCGTCAATTTTCGCGACTATGTTGGAATGGGCTCAAATTTGACAGGTTGATCGGGAACAAAAACCGCGCCGAGTGAATTTCGTCATTTTTCGCAACTGTGTCGGAATTGGCTAAAATTTGACAGGTTGATCGAAAACAAAAATCGCGCCGGGGGCAATTTCGTCATATTTCGCGACTGTGTCGGAATTGGCTAAAATTTGACATGTTGATAGGGAACAAAAATCGCGTCGGGGGCAATTTCGTCGTTTTTCGCGACGATGTCGAAATGGGCTAAAATTTGACAGGTTGATCGGAAGAAAAAATCGCGCCGGGTTCAATTTCGACATTTTTCGCGACTGTGTCAGAATGGGCTCAAATTTGACAGGTTGATCGGGAACAAAAATCGCGTCGGGGTTATTTTCGTCATTTTTCGCTACTGTGTCGGAATTGGCTGAAATTTGGCAGGTTGATCGGAAACAAAAAATCGCACCGGGGGCTTTTCGTCATTTTTCGCGACTGTGTAGGAATGGGCTAAAATTTCACAGGCTGATCGGAAACAAAAATCGCGCCGCGGGTAATTTCGTCAATTTCGCGATTGTATCGGAATGGGCTGAAATTTGACAGGTTGATCGGGAGCAAAAACCGCACCGGGGGCAATTTCGCCATTTTTTTCGACTGTGTCGGGATTGGCTAAAATTTGACAGGTCGATCGGAAACAAAAACCGCGCCGTGTGCAATTTCGACATTTTTCGCGACTGTGTCGAAATGGGCTCAAATTTGATAGGTTGATCGGGAACAAAAACCGAGCCGGGGTTAATTTCGTCATTTTTGCTACTGTGTCGGAATTGGCTGAAATTTGGCAGGTTGATCGGAAAGAAAAATCGCGTCGGGGGCGATTTCGTCATTTTTCTTGATTGTGTCGGAATGGGCTAAAATTTGACTGGTTGATAGGAAACAAAAATCGCGCCAGGGATAATTTCGCCATTTTTCACGACTGTGTCAGAATAGGCTAAAATTTGACAGGTTGATCAGAACCAAAAAACCACGCCGGCGGCAATTTCGTCATTTTTCGCGACTATATCGGAATGGGCTAAAATTTGACAGGTTGAGCGGAAAGAAAAATCGTGCGGGGGGCAATTTTGTCGTTTTTCGCGACGGTGTCGGAATGGGCTAAAATTTGACTGGTTGATCGGAAAAAAAATCGCACCTGGGGCAAATTCGTCATTTTTCGCGACTATGTCGGAATTGGCTAAAATTTGGCAGGTCGATCGGTAACAAAAATCGCGCCGGGGGCAATTTCGTCGTTTTTCGCGACGGTGTCGGAATGGGCTAAAATTTGACAGGTTGATCGGAAACAAAAATCGCGCCGGGTTCAAATTCGACATTTTTCGCGACTGTGTCGGAATGGGCTCAAATTTGACAGGTTGATCGGGAACGAAAACCGCGCCGGGGTTAATTTCGTCATTTTTCGCGACGGTGTCGGAATGGGCTCAAATTTGACAGGTTGAATGGAAACAAAAATCGCGCCGGGTGCAATTTCGTCGTTTTTCGTGACTGTGTCGGAATGGGCTAAAATTTGACAGGTTGATCGGAAACAGAAAATCACGCCGGGGGCAATTTCGTCCTTTTTCCCGACCGTGTCGGAATGGGCTAAAATTTGACTGGTTGATCGGAAACAAAATCGCACCTGGGGCAAATTCATCATTTTTCGCGATTATGTCGGAATTGGCTAAAATTTGACAGGTCGATCGGTCACAAAAATCGCGCGAGGGGCAATTTCGTCGTTTTTCGCGACGATGTCGGAATGGGCTAAAATTTGACAGGTTGATCGGAAACAAAAATTGCGCCGGGTTCAAATTCGACATTTTTCGTGACTGTGTCGGAATGGGCTCAAATTTGACAGGTTGATCGGGAACGAAAATCGCGCCGGGGTTAATTTCGTCATTTTTCGCGACGGTGTCGGAATCGGCTCAAATTTGGCAGATTGATTGGAAACAAAAATCCCGCCGGGGGCAATTTCGTCGTTTTTCGTGACTGTGTCGGAATGGGCTAAAATTTAACAGGTTGATCGGAAACAGAAAATCACGCCGGGGGCAATTTCGTCGTTTTTCCCGACTGTGTCGGAATGGGCTAAAATTTGACTAGTTGATCGGGAACAAAAACCGCGCTAGGGGCAATTTCATCAATTTTCGTGACTATGTCGGAATGGGCTAAAATTTGACTGGTTGATCGGAAACAAAAACCGCATCGGGGGCAATTTCGTCATTTTTCTCGACTGTGTCGGAATTGGCTGAAATTTGGCAGGTGGATCGGAAATAAAAATCTCGCCGGGGGCAATTTCGTCATTTTTCTCGACTGTGTCGGAATGGGCTAAAATTTGACTGGTTGATCGAAAACAAAAACCGCGCCAGGGGCAATTTCGTCAATTTTCGCGACTGTGTCGGAATGGGGCTCAAATTTGACATGTTGATTGGGAACAAAAATCGAGCCGGGTAAATTTCGTCATTTTTCGCAACTGTGTCGGAATGGGTTGAAATTTGGCAGGTTGATCGGAAATAAAAATCGCGCCAGGGGCAATTTCGTCATTTTTGGCGACTGTGTCGGAACAGGCTAAAATTTGACAGGTTGATCGGAAACAAAAAACCGCGCCGGGGGCATTTCGTCATTTTTCGCGACTGCGTAGGAATGGGCTTAAATTTGACAGGCAGATCGGAAACAAAAATCTCGCAGGGGCAATTTCGTCAATTTTTTGCGACTGTGTCGGAATGGGTTGAAATTTGACAGGTTGATCGGGAACAAAAATCGCACCGGTGGCAATTTCGTCATTTTTCGCGACGGTGTCGGAATGGGCTAAAATTTGACAGATTGATCGAAAACAAAAGTCGCACCGTGGGCAATTTCGTCATTTTTCGTGACGGTGTCGGAATGGGGAAAAATTTGACAGATTGATCGGAAACAAAAATCGCGTCGGGGGCAATTTCGTCATTTTTCACGACGGTGTTGGAATGGGCTGAAATTTGACAAGTTGATCGGAAACAAAAATCGTGCCAGGGGCAATTGCGTCAATTTTCGCGACTGTGTCGGAATGGGCTCAAATTTGACATGTTGATCGGGAACAAAAATCGCGCCGGGTGAATTTCGTCATTTTTCGCAACTGTGTCGGAATGGGTTGAAATTTGGCAGGTTGATCGGAAACAAAAATCGCGCCGGGGGCAATTTCATCATTTTTTGCGACTGTGTCGGAATGGGTTGAAATTTGACAGGTTGATCGGGAATAAAAATCGCACCGGTGGCAATTTCGTCATTTTTCGTGACGGCGTCGGAATGGGCTCAAATTTGACTGGTTGATTGGGAACAAAAATCGCGCTGGGTGAATATCGTCATTTTTCGCAACTGTGTCGGAATTGGCTAAAATTTGACATGTTGATCGAAAACAAAAATCACGCCGGGGACAATTTCGACATTTTTCGCGACGGTGTCGGAATGAGCTAAAATTTGACTGGTTGATCCGAAACAAAAATCGCGCCACGGGCAATTTCATCATTTTTCGCGACTGTGTCGGAATGGACTGAAATTTGACAGGCTGATCGGAAACAAAAAATCGCGCCGGGGTAATTTCGTCATTTTTCTCGACTATGTCGGAATGGGCACAAATTTGACAGGTTGATCAGAAACAAAAATCGCGCCGAGGGTAATTTCGTCATTTTTCGCGACTGTGTCGGAATGGGCTCAAATTTAACAGGTTCAATGGAAACAAAAATCGCGCTGAGGGCAATTTTGTCCATTTTCGCGACTATGTCGAAATGGGCTCAAATTTGACAGGTTGATCGGGACCAAAAATAGCGCCGGGTGGATTTCGTCATTTTTCGTAACTGTGTCGGAATTGGCTAAAATTTGACAGGTTAATCGAAAACGAAAATCGCGTCGGGGGCAATTTCGACATTTTTCGCGACGGTGTCGGAATGGGCTAAAATTTGACTGGTTGATCGGAAACAAAAATTGCGCCAGGGGCAATTTCGTCATTTTCCGCGATTGTGCCGGAATGGGCTGAAATTTGACAGGTTGATCGGAAACAAAAAATCGCGCCGGGGGCAATTTCTTCATTTTTTGCGACTGTGTCGGAATGGGCTAAAATTTGACAAGTTGATCGGAAACAAAAATCGCGCCGGGTGAATTTCGTCATTTTTCGCAACTGTGGCGGAATGGGTTGAAATTTGGCAGGTTGATCGGAAATAAAAATCGCCCCGGGGCAAATTTCGTCATTTTTCTCGAATGTGTCGGAATGGGCTAAAATTTGACTGGTTGATCGGAAACAAAAACCGCATCGGGGGCAATTTCGTCATTTTTCTCGACTGTGTCGGAATGTACTAAAATTTGACAGGTTGATCGGAAACAAAAAACCGCGTCGGGGGCATTTCGTCATTTTTCGCGACTGTGTAGGAATGGGCTAAAATTTGACAGGCTGATCGGAAACAAAAATCGCGCCGGGGGCAATTTCGTCAATTTTCGCGACTGTGTCGGAATGGGCTAAAATTTGGCAGGTTGATCGGAAATAAAAATCGCGCCGGGGCAATTTCGTCATTTTTCGCGACTATGTCGGAATGGGCTCAAATTTGACATGTTGATCGGGAACAAAAATCGCGCCGGGTGAATTTCGTCATTTTTCGCAACTGTGTCGGAATTGGTTGAAATTTGGCAGGTTGATCGAAAATAAAAATCGCGCCAGGGGCAATTTCGTCATTTTTGGCGACTGTGTCGGAACGAGCTAAAATTTGACAGGTTGATCGGAAACAAAAAACCGCGCCAGGGGCATTTCGTCATTTTTCGCGACTGTGTAGGAATGGGCTTAAATTTGACAGGCTGATCGGAAACAAAAATTGCGCCGGGGGCAATTTCGTCAATTTTCGCGACCGTGTCGGAACGGGCTGAAATTTGACAGGTTGATCGGGAACAAAAACCGCACCGGGGGCAATTTCGCCATTTTTCTAGACTGTGTCGGAATGGGCTAAGATTTGACAGGCTGATCGGAAACAAAAATCGCGCCGGGGGCAATTTCGTCATTTTTCGTGACTGTGTCGGAATGGGTTGAAATTTGACAGGTCGATCGGTAACAAAAATCGCGCCGGGGGCAATTTCGTCATTTTTCGCGACGGTGTCGGAATGGGCTGAAATTTGACAGGTTGATCGGAAACAAAAATCGCGCCGGGGGCAATTTCGTCATTTTTCGCGACGGTGTCGGAATGGGCTGAAATTTGACAGGTTGATCGGAAACAAAAATCGCGCGCGGGGGCAATTTCGTCATTTTTCGCTACTGTGTCGGAATGGGTTGAAATTTTACCGGTTGATCGGGAACAAAAATCGCACCGGGGGCAATTTCGTCAATTTTCGCGACGGTGTCGGAATGGGCTAAAACTTGACAAATTGATCGGAAACAAAAATCGCATCGGGGGCAATTTCGTCATTTTTCGCAACGGTGTCGGAATGGGGAAAATTTTGACAGATTGATTGGAAACAAAAATCGCGCCGGGGGCAATTTCGTTATTTTTCTCGACGGTGTTGGAATGGGCTGAAATTTGACAGATTGATCGGAAACAAAAATCGCGCGAGGGGGAATTTCGTCAATTTTCGCGACTGTGTCGGAATGGGCTCAAATTTGACTGGTTGATCGGGACAAAAACCACGCTAGGGGCAATTTCATCATTTTTCGCGACTATGTCGGAATGGGCTAAAATTTGAGTGGTTGATCGAAAACAAAAATCGCGCGGGGGGCAATTTCGTCATTTTTCGCGACTGTGTCGGAATGGGCTAAAATTTGACTGGTTGATCGGAAACAAAAACCGCATCGGGAGCAATTTCGTCATTTTTCTCAACTGTGTCGGAATTTGCTGAAATTTGGCAGGTGGATCGGAAATAAAAATCTTGTCGGGGGCAATTTCGTCATTTTTCTCGACTGTGTCGGAATGGGCTAAAATTTGACTGGTTGAAGGGAAACAAAAATCGCGCCAGGGGCAATTTTGTCAATTTTCGCGACTGTGTCGGAATGGGCTCAAATTTGACATGTTGATCGGGAACAAAAATCGAGCCGTGTGAATTTCGTCATTTTTCGCAACTGTGTCGGAATGGGTTGAAATTTGGCAGGTTGATCGGAAATAAAAATCGCGCAAAGGCCAATTTCGTCATTTTTGGCGACTGTGTCGGAACGGGCTAAAATTTGACAGGTTGATCGGAAACAAAAAACCGCGCCGGGGGCATTTCGTCATTTTTCGCGACTGTGTAGGAATGGGCTTAAATTTGACAGGCTGATCGGAAACAAAAATTGCGCCGGGGCAATTTCGTCAATTTTCGCGATCGTGTCGGAACGGGCTGAAATTTGACAGGTTGATCGGGAACAAAAACCGCACCGGGGGCAATTTCGCCATTTTTCTAGACTGTGTCGGAATGGGCTAAGATTTGACAGGCTGATCGGAAACAAAAATCGCGTCGGGGGCAATTTCGTCATTTTTCGTGACTGTGTCGGAATGGGTTGAAATTTGACAGGTCGATTGGTAACAAAAATCGCGCCGGGGGCAATTTCGTCATTTTTCGCGACTTTGTTGGAATAGGTTGAAATTTGACAGGTCGATCGGGAACAAAAATCGCACCGGGGGTAATTTCGTCATTTTTCGCGACGGTGTCGAAATGGGCTAAAATTTGACAAATTGATCGGAAACAAAAATCGCACCGGGGGCAATTTCGTCATTTTTCGCGACGGTGTCGGAATTGGGAAAATTTTGACAGATTGATCGGAAACAAAAATCGCGCCGGGGGCAATTTCGTTATTTTTCTCGACGGTGTTGGAATGTGCTGAAATTTGACAGGTTGATCGGAAACAAAAATCGCGCCAGGGGAAATTTCGTCAATTTTCGCGACTGTGTCGGAATGGGCTCAAATTTGACTGGTTGATCTGGAACAAAAATCGCGCCGGGTGAATTTCGTCATTTTTCGCAACTGTTTCGGAATTGGCTAAAATTTGACTGGTTGATCGAAAACAAAAATCGCGCCGGGGGCAATTTCGACAATTTTCGCGACGGTGTCGGAATGGGCTAAAATTTGACTGGTTGATCGGAAACAAAAACCGCGTCAGGGGCAATTTTGTCAATTTTCACGACTGTGTCGGAATGGGCTGAAATTTGACAGGTTGATAGGAATCAAAAAATCTCGTCGGGGGCAATTTCGTCATTTTTTACGACTACGTCGGAATGGGCTAAAATTTGATAGGTTGATCGGAAACAAAAATCGCCCCGTGGGTAATTTCGTCATTTTTCGCGACTGTGTCGGAATGGGCTCAAATTTGACAGGTTAATCGGAAACAAAAATCGCACCGGGGGCAATTTTGCCAATTTTCGCGACTGTGTCGGAATGGGCCCAAATTTGACAGGTTGATCGGGAACAAAAACCTCTCCGGGTGAATTTCGTCATTTTTCGTAGTTGTGTCGGAATTGGCTAATATTTGACAGGTTGATCGAAAACAAAAATCGCGCCGGGGGCAATTTCGACATTTTTCGCGACGGTGTCGGAATGGGCTAAAATTTGACAGGTTGATCGAAAACAAAAATCGCGCCGGGGGCAATTTCGACATTTTTCGCGACGGTGTCGGAATGGGCTAAAATTTGACAGGTTGATCGGGAACAAAAACCGCGGCAGGGGCAATTTCATCATTTTTCGCGACCGTTTCGGAATGGGCTGAAATTTGACAGGTTGATCAGAAACAAAAAATCGCGCCGGTGGCCATTTCGTCATTTTTTGCGACTGTGTCGGAATGGGCTGAAATTTGACAGGTTGATCGGAAACAAAAATCGCGCTGGGGGCAATTTCGTCAATTTTCACGGCTGTGTCGGAATGGGCTCAAATTTGACATGTTGATCGGGAACAAAAACCGCGCCGGGTGAATTTCGTCATTTTTCGCAACTGTGTCGGAATGGGCTGAATTTTGGCAGGTTGATCGAAAATAAAAATCGCACGGGGCAAATTTCGTCATTTTTCTCGAATCTGTCGGAATGGGCTAAAATTTGACTGGTTGATTGGAAACAAAAAATCGCGCCGGGGGCATTTCGTCATTTTTCGCGACTGTGTAGGAATGGGCTAAAATTTGACAGGCTGATCGGAAACAAAAATTGCGTCGGGGGCAAGTTCGTCAATTTTCGCGACTGTGTCGGAATGGGCTGAAATTTGACAGGTTGATGGGGAACAAAAATCGCGTCGGGGGCAATTTCGCCATTTTTCTCGACTGTGTCGGAATGGGCTAAAATTTGATAGGTCGATCGGAACCAAAAAATCGCGCTAGGGCAAATTCGTCATTTTTCGTGACTGTGTCGGAATTGGCTAAAATTTGACAGGTCGATCGGAAACAAAAATCACGCCGGGGGCAATTTTGTCATTTTTCGCGACGGTGTCGGAATGGGCTCAAATTTGACAGGTTGATCGGAAACAATGATTGCGCCGGGTTCAATTTCGACATTTTTCGCGACTGTGTCGGAATGGGCTCAAATTTGACAGGTTGATCGGGAACAAAAACCGCGCCGGTGTTAATTTCGTCATTTTTCGCTACTGTGTCGGAATTGGCTGAGATTTGGCAGGTTGATCGGAAATAAAAATCGCGTCGGGGGCGATTTCGTCATTTTTCTTGACTGTGTCGGAATGGGCTAAAATTTGACTGGTTGATTGGAAACAAAAACCAAGCCGACGGCATTTTCGTCATTTTTCGCGACTATGTCGAAATGGGCTAAAATTTGACAGGTTGATCGGAAACAAAAATCGCGCAGGGGCAATTTCGTCGTTTTTCGCGAAGGTGTCAGAATGGGCTAAAATTTGACTGGGTGATCGGAAACAAAACCGCACCGGGGGCAATTTCGTCATTTTTCGCTACTGTGTCGGAATTGGCTGAAATTTGGCAGGTTGATCGGAAATAAAAATCGAGTCGGGGGCGATTTCGTCATTTTTCTCGACTGTGTCGGAATGGGCCAAAATTTGACTGGTTGATTGGAAACAAAAATCGCGCCGGGGGTAATTTCGCCATTTTTCACGACTGTGTAAGAATGGGCTAAAATTTGACAGGTTGATCGGAACCAAAAAAACTACGCCGACGGTAATTTCGTCATTTTTCGCGACTATGTCGGAATGGGCTAAAATTTGAGAGGTTGATCGAAAACAAAAATGGCGTGGGGGGCAATTTCGTTGTTTTTCGCGACGGTGTCGGAATGGGCTAAAATTTGACTGGTTGATCGGAAACAAAAACCTCACCGACGGCAATTTCGTCACTTTTCTCGACTGTGTCGGAATTGGCTGAAATTGGCAGGTGGATCGGAAATAAAAATCTCGTCGGGGGCAATTTCATCATTTTTCTCGACTGTGTCGGATTGGGCTGAAATTCGACAGGTTGATCGGAAACAAAAATCGCGTCGAGGGCAATTTCGTCAATTTTCACGACTGTGTCGGAATGGGCTCAAATTTGACAGGTTGATCGGGAACAAAAACCGCGCCGGGTGAATTTCGTCATTTTTCGCAATTGTGTCGGAATTGGCTAAAATTTGACAGGTTGATCGAAAACAAAAATCGCGTCGGGGGCAATTTCGACATTTTTCGCGACGGTGTCGGAATGGGCTAAATTTGACATGTTGATCGGAAACAAAAATCGCGCCGGGTTCAATTTCGACATTTTTCGGGACTGTGTCCGAATGGTCTCAAATTTGACAGGTTGATCGGGAACAAAAATCGCCCCGGGGTTAATTTCGTCATTTTTCGCTACTGTGTCGGAATTGGCTGAAATTTAGCAGGTCGATCGGAAACAAAAAACCGCCCCGGGGGCTTTTCGTCATTTTTCGCGACTGTGTAGGAATGGACTAAAATTTGACAGGCTGATCGAAAACAAAAATCGCACCGGGGGCAATTTCGTTATTTTTCTTGGCGGTGTTGGAATGCGCTAAAATTTAACAGGTTGATCGGAAACAAAAAATGGCGCCTGGGGCAATTTCGTCAATTTTCACGACTGTGTCGAAATGGGCTCAAATTTGACAGGTTGATCGGGAACAAATACCGCGCCGGGTGAATTTTGTGATTTTTCGCAACTGTGTCGAAATTGGCTGAAATATGACAGGTTGATTGAAAACAAAAATCGCGCCGGGGACAATTTCGACATTTTTCGCGACGGTGTCGGAATGAGCTAAAATTTGACTGGTTGATCGGAAACGAAAACCGCGCCAAGGGCAATTTCATCATTTTTCGCGACAGTGTCGGAATGGGCTGAAATTTGACAAGCTGATCGGAAACAAAAAATCGGGCCAGGGTAATTTCGTCATTTTTCTCGACTGTGTCGGAATGAGCTCAAATTTGACAGGTTGATCGGAAACAAAAAACGCGCCGGGGGCAATTTCATCATTTTTCGCGACTGTGTCAGAATGGGCTTAAATTTGACAGGTTGATCGGAACCAAAAAACCACACCGGCGGCAATTTCGTCATTTTTCGCGACTATGTCGGAATGGGCTAAAATTTGATCGGTTGATTGGAAACAAAAATCGCGCGGGGGGTAATTTCGTCGTTTTTCGCGACTGTGTCGGAATGGGCTAAAATTTGACAGGTTGATCGAAAACAAAAAATCACGTCGAGGGCAATTTCGTCATTTTTCCCGACTGTGTCGGAATTGACTGAAATTTGACAGGTTGATCGGAAACAAAAATCGCACAAGGTCAATTTCATCATTTTTCTCGACAGTGTCGGAATGTGCTAAAATTTTAGAGGTTGATCGGAAACAAAAAATCGCGCCGAGGGCAATTTCGTCATTTTTTGCGACTGTGTAGGAATGGGCTCAAATTTGACAGGTTGATCGAAAACAAAAATCGCGCCGAGGGTAATTTCGTCAATTTTCGCGACTGTGTCGGAATGGGCTCAAATTTGACAGGTTGATCGGGAACAAAAACCGCGCCAGGTGAATTTCGTCATTTTTCGCAACTGTGTCGAAATTAGCTAAAATTTGACAGGTAGATCGGAAATAAAAATCGCGCCGGGGGCAATTTCGACATTTTTCGCGACGGTGTCGGAATGGGCTAAAATTTGACAGGTTGATCGGGAACAAAGACCGCGCCGGGGTTAATTTCGTCATTTTTCGTTACTGTGTCGGAATTGGCTGAAATTTGGCAGGTTGATCGGAAATAAAAATCGCGTCGTGGGAGATTTCGTCATTTTTCTCGACTGTGTCGGAATGGCCCAAAATTTGACTGGTTGATTGGAAACAAAAACCGCGCCGGGGTTAATTTATCCATTTTTCGTGACTGTGTCAGAATGGGCTAAAATTTGACAGGTTGATCGGAACCAAAAAACCACGCCGGCGGCAATTTCGTCATTTTTCGCGACTATGTCGGAATGGGCTAAAATTTGAGGGGTTGATCGAAAACAAAAATTGCGCGGGGGGAAATTTCGTCGTTTTTCGCGACGGTGTCGGAATGGGCTAAAATTTGACTGGTTGATCGGAAACAAAAATCGCATCGGGGGCAATTTCGTCATTTTTCTCGACTGTGCCGGAATTGACTGAAATTTGGCAGGTGGATCGGAAATAAAAATCTTGTCGGGGGCACTTTCGTCATTTTTCTCGACTGTGTCGGAATGGGCTAAAATTTGACTGGTTGAAGGGAAACAAAAATCGCGCCAGGGGCAATTTCGTCAATTTTCGCGACTGTGTCGGAATGGGCTCAAATTTGACATGTTGATCGGGAACAAAAACCGCGCCGGGTGAATTTCGTCATTTTTCGCAACTGTGTCGGAATGGGTTGAAATTTGGCAGGTTGATCGAAAACAAAAATCGCGCCGGGGGCAATTTCGACATTTTTCGCGACGGTGTCGGAATGGGCTAAAATTTGACAGGTTGATCGGAAACAAAAAATCGTGCGGGGACATTTCGTCATTTTTCGCGACTGTGTAGGAATGAGCTTAAATTTGACAAGCTGATCGGAAACAAAAATCGCGTCGGGGGCAATTTCGTCAATTTTCGCGACCGTGTCGGAGTGTGCTGAAATTTGACAGGTTGATCGGGAACAAAAACCGCACCGGGGGCAATTTCGCCATTTTTCTCGACTGTGTCGGAATGGGCTAAAATTTGACAGGTTGATCGGAACCAAAAAACCGCGCTTTGGGCAAATTCGTCATTTTTCGCGACTGTGTCAGAATTGGCTAAAATTTGACAAGTCGATCGGTAACAAAAATCGCGCAGAGGGCAATTTCGTCATTTTTCGCGACGGTGTCGGAATGGGCTGAAATTTGACAGGTTGATCGGAAACAAAAATCGCGCCGGGGGCAATTTCGTCATTTTTCGTGATTGTGTTGGAATGGGTTGAAATTTTACCGGTTGATCGGGAACAAAAATCGCACCGGGGGTAATTTCGTCATTTTTCGCGACGGTGTCTGAATGGGCTAAAATTTGACAAATTGATCAGAAACAAAAATCGCACCGGGGGCAATTTCGTCATTTTTCGCGACGGTGTCGAAATGTGGAAAAATTTGACAGATTGATCGGAAACAAAAATCCCGCTGGGGGCAATTTCATTATTTTTCACGACGGTGTTGGAATGGGCTGAAATTTGACAGGTTGATCGGAAACAAAAATCGCGCCAGGGGAAATTTCGTCAATTTTCGCGACTGTGTCGGTATGGGCTCAAATTTGACTGGTTGATCTGGAACAAAAATCGCACCGGGTGAATTTCGTCATTTTTCACAACTGTGTCGGAATTGGCTAAAATTTGACAGGTTGATCGAAAACAAAAATCGCGCCGGGGGCGATTTCGACATTTCTCGCGATGGTGTCGGAATGGGCTAAAATTTGACTGGTTGATCGGAAACAAAAACTGCGTCAGGGGCAGTCGCGAAAATGGGCTGAAATTTTACAGGTTGATCGGAAACAAAAAAAATCGCGCCGGGGACAATTTCGTCATTTTTTGCGACTTTGTCGGAATGGGCTAAAATTTGACAGGTTGATCGGAAACAAAAATTGCCCCGTGCGCAGTTTCGTCATTTTTCGCGACTATGTCGGAATGGGCTCAAATTTGGCAGGTTGATCGAGAACAAAAATCGCGACGGGTGAATTTCGTCATTTTTCGCAGTTGTGTCGGAATTGGCTAATATTTGACAGGTTGATCGGAAACAAAAAATCGCACCGGGGGCAATTTCGTCATTTTTTGCGACTGTGTCGGAATGGGCTGAAATTTGACAAGTTGATCGGAAACAAAAATCGCGCCGGGGGCAATTTCGTCAATTTTCGCGACTGTGTCGGAATGGGCTCAAATTTGACATGTTGATCGGGAACAAAAATCGCGCCGGGTGAATTTTGTCATTTTTCGCAACTGTGTCGGAATGGGCTGAATTTTGGCAGGTTGATCGGAAATAAAAATCGCACCAGGGCAAATTTCGTCATTTTTCTCGAATGTGTCGGAATGGGCTAAAATTTGACTGGTTGATTGGAAACAAAAAACCGCGCCGGGGGCATTTCGTCATTTTTCGCGACTGTGTAGGAATGGGCTAAAATTTGACAGGCTGATCGGAAACCAAAATCGCGTCGGGGGCAATTTCGTCAATTTTCGCGAATGTGTCACAATGGGCTGAAATTTGACAGGTTGATCGGGAACAAAAATCTCTTCGGGGGCAATTTCGCCATTTTTCTCGACTGTGTCAGAATGGGCTAAAATTTGACAGGTTGATCGGAAATAAAAATCGCGTCGGGGGCGATTTCGTCATTTTTCTCGACTGTGTCGGAATGGGCTAAAATTTGACAGGTTCGGAACCAAAAAACCGCGCCTGGGGCAAATTAGTCATTTTTCGCGACTGTGTCAGAATGGGCTAAAATTTGACAGGTTGATCGGAAACAAAAATCGCGCCTGGTTCAATTTCGACATTTTTCGCGAAGGTGTCGGAATGGGCTAAAATTTGACTGGTTGATCGGAAAGAAAAACCGCACCGGGAGCAATTTCGTCATTTTTCTTGACTGTGTCGGAATTGGTCGAAATTTGGCAGGTGGATCGGAAATAAAAATCTCGCCGGGGGCAATTTCTTCATTTTTCTCGACTGTGTCGGAATGGGCTAAAATTTGACTTGTTGATTGGAAACAAAAACCGCGCCGGGGTTAATTTCGTCATTTTTCGCTACTGTGTCGGAATTGGTTGAAATTTGGCAGGTTGATCGGAAATAAAAATCGCGTCGGGGGCGATTTCGTCATTTTTCCCGACGGTGTCGGAATGGGCTAAAATTTGACAGATTGATCGGAAACAAAAATCGCACCGAGGGCAATTTCGTCATTTTTCGCAACGGTGTCGGAATGGGGAAAAATTTGACAGATTGATCGGAAACCAAAATCGCGCCCGGGGCAGTTTCGTCATTTTTCGCGACTGTGTCGGAATGTGCTCAAATTTGACAGGTTGATCGGGAACAAAAACCGCGCCGGGTGAATTTCGTCATTTTTCGCAGCTGTGTCGGAATTGGCTAAAATATGACAGGTTGATCGAAAACAAAAATCGCGCCGGGGACAATTTCGACATTTTTCGCGACGGTGTCGGAATGAGCTAAAATTTGACTGGTTGATCGGAAACAAAAATCGCGCCAAGGGCAATTTCCTCATTTTTCGCGACTGTGTCGAAATGGGCTGAAATTTGACAGGCTGATCGGAAACAAAATATCGCGCCGGGGTAATTTCGTCATTTTTCTCGACTGTGTCGGATTGGGCTCAAATTTGACAGGTTGATCGGAAACAAAAATCGCGCCGGGGGCAATTTCGTCATTTTTCGCGACTGTGTCAGAATGGGCTTAAATTTGACAGGTTGATCGGAACCAAAAAATCACGCCGACGGCAATTTCGTCATTTTTTGCGACTATGTCGGAATGGGATAAAATTTGACAGGTTGATCGGAAACAGAAATCGCGCGGGGAGCAATTTCGTCACTTTTCTCGACTGTGTCGGAATGTGCTAAAATTTGACAGGTTGATCGGAAACGAAAAATCACGCCGGGGGTAATTTCGTCCTTTTTCCTGACTGTGTCGGGATGGGATGAAATTTGACAGGTTGATCAGAAACAAAAATCGCACAGGGTCAATTTCGTCATTTTTCTCGACAGTGTCGGAATGTGCTAAAATTTTAGAGGCTGATCGGAAACAAAAAACCGCTCCGGGGGGTAATTTCGTCATTTTTCGCGATTGTGTCGGAATGGGCTAAAATTTGACAGGTTGGTCGAAAACAAAAAATCACGCCGAGGGCAATTTCGTCATTTTTCGCGACGGTGTTGGAATGGGCTAAAATTTGACAGATTGATCGGAAACAAAAATCGCGCCGGGGGCAATTTCGTCATTTTTCGCGACGGTGTCGGAATGGGGAAAAATTTGACAGATTGATCGGAAACAAAAATCGCGCCGGGGGCAGTTTCGTCATTTTTCGCGACTGTGTCGGAATGGGCTCAAATTTGACAGGTTGATCGGGAACAAAAACCGCGCCGGGTGAATTTCGTCATTTTTCGCAGCTGTGTCGGAATTGGCTAAAATATGACAGGTTGATCGAAAACAAAAATCGCGCCGGGGACAATTTCGACATTTTTCGCGACGGTGTCGGAATGAGCTAAAATTTGACTGGTTGATCGGAAACAAAAATCGCGCCAAGGGCAATTTCCTCATTTTTCGCGACTTTGTCGGAATGAGCTGAAATTTGACAGGCTGATCGGAAACAAAAAATCGCGCCGGGTTAATTTAGTCATTTTTCTCGACTGTGTCGGAATGGGCTCAAATTTGACAGGTTGATCGGAAACAAAAATCGCTCCGGGGGCAATTTCGTCATTTTTCGCGACTGTGTCAGAGTGGGTTTAAATTTGACAGGTTGATCGGAACCAAAAAACCACGCCGGCGGCAATTTCGTCATTTTTCGCGACTATGTCGGAATGGGCTAAAATTTGACAGGTTGATCGGAAACAAAAATCGCGCGGGGAGCAATTTCGTCGTTTTTCGCGACTGTGTCGGAATGTGCTAAAATTTGACAGGTTGATCGGAAACGAAAAATCACGCCGGGGGCAATTTCGTCCTTTTTCCTGACTGTGTCGGAATGGTATGAAATTTGACAGGTTGATTAGAAACAAAAATCGCACAGGGTTAATTTCATCATTTTTCTCGACAGTGTCGGAATGTGCTAAAATTTTAGAGGTTGATCGGAAACAAAAAACCGCTCCGGGGGTAATTTCGTCATTTTTCGCGATTGTGTCGGAATGGGCTAAAATTTGACAGGTTGATCGAAAACAAAAAATCACGCCGAGGGCAATTTCGTCATTTTTCCCGACTGTGTCGGAATGGGCTGAAATTTGACTGGTTGATTGGAAACAAAAAATCGCGCCGGGGGCATTTCGTCATTTTTCGCGACTGTGTAGGAATGGGCTAAAATTTGACAGGCTGATCAGAAACCAAAATCGTGTCGGGTGCAATTTCGTCTATTTTCGCGACTGTGTCCGAATGGGCTGAAATTTGACAGGTTGATCGGGAACAAAAATCTCGTCGGGGGCAATTTCGCCATTTTTCTCGACTGTGTCGGAATGGGCTAAAATTTGACAGGTTGATCGGAAATAAAAATCGCTTCGAGGGCGATTTCGTCATTTTTCTCGACTGTGTCGGAATGGGCTAAAATTTGACAGGTTCGGAACCAAAAAATCGCGCCTGGGGCGAATTCGTCATTTTTAGCGACTGTGTCAGAATGGGCTAAAATTTGACTGGTTGATCGGAAACAAAAATCGCGTCGGGTTCAATTTCGACATTTTTCGCGACTGTGTCGGAATGGGCTCAAATTTGACAGGTTGATCGGGAACAAAAATCGCGCCGGGGTTAATTTCGTAATTTTTGCTACTGTGTCGGAATTGGCTGAAATTTGGCAGGTTGATCGGAAATAAAAATCACGTCGGGGGCGATTTCGTCATTTTTCTCGACTGTGTCGGAATGACTAAAATTTGACTGGTTGATTGGAAACAAAAACCACGCTGGCGGCATTTTCGTCATTTTTCGCGACTATGTCGGAATGGGCTAAAATTTGACATGTTGATCGGAAACAAAAATCGCGCCGGGGGCAATTTCGTCGTTTTTCGCGAAGGTGTCGGAATGGGCTAAAGTTTGACTGGTTGATCGGAAAGAAAAACCGCACCGGGAGCAATTTCGTCATTTTTCTCGACTGTGTCGGAATTTCCTGAAATTTGGTAGGTGGATCGAAAATAAAAATCTCGCCGGGGGCAATTTTCTTCATTTTTCTCGACTGTGTCGGAATGGGCTAAAATTTGACTTGTTGATTGGAAACAAAAATCGCGCCGGGGTTAATTTCGTCATTTTTGCTACTGTGTCGGAATTGGCTGAAATTTGGCAGGTTGATCGGAAATAAAAATCACGTCGGGGGCGATTTCGTCATTTTTCTTGACTGTGTCGGAATGGCTAAAATTTGACTGGTTGATTGGAAACAAAAACCACGCTGGCGGCATTTTCGTCATTTTTCGCGACTATGTCGGAATGGGCTAAAATTTGACATGTTGATCGGAAACAAAAATCGCGCCGGGGGCAATTTCGTCGTTTTTCGCGAAGGTGTCGGAATGGGCTAAAATTTGACTGGTTGATCGGAAAGAAAAACCGCACCGGGAGCAATTTCGTCATTTTTCTCGACTGTGTCGGAATTGGCTGAAATTTGGCAGGTGGATCGGAAATAAAAATCTCGCCGGGGGCAATTTCTTCATTTTTCTCGACTGTGTCGGAATGGGCTAAAATTTGACTTGTTGATTGGAAACAAAAACCGCGCCGGGGTTAATTTCGTCATTTTTCGCTACTGTGTCGGAATTGCCTGAAATTTGGCAGGTTGATTGGAAATAAAAATCGTGTCGGGGGCGATTTCGTCATTTTTCGCGACGGTGTCGGAATGGGCTAAAATTTGACAGATTGATCGGAAATAAAAATCGCACCGGGAGCAATTTCTTCATTTTTCGCAACGGTGTCGGAATGGGGAAAAATTTGACAGATTGATCGGAAACCAAAATCGCGCCGGGGGCAGTTTCGTCATTTTTCGCGACTGTGTCGGAATGTGCTCAAATTTGACAGGTTGATCGGGAACAAAAACCGCGTCGGGTGAATTTCGTCATTTTTCGCAGCTGTGTCGGAATTGGCTAAAATATGACAGGTTGATCGAAAACAAAAATCGCGCCGGGGACAATTTCGACATTTCTCGCGACGGTGTCGGAATGAGCTAAAATTTGACTGGTTGATCGGAAACAAAAATCGCGCCAAGGGCAATTTCCTCATTTTTCGCGACTGTGTCGGAATGGGCTAAAATTTGACAGGCTGATCGGAAACAAAATATCGCGCCGGGATAATTTCGTCATTTTTCTCGACTGTGTCGGAATGGGCTCAAATTTGACAGGTTGATCGGAAACAAAAATCGCGCCGGGGGCAATTTCGTCATTTTTCTCGACTGTGTCGGAATGGGCTCAAATTTGACAGGTTGATCGGAAACAAAAATCGCGCCGGGGGCAATTTTGTCATTTTTCACGACTGTGTCAGAATGGGCTTAAATTTGACAGGTTGATCGGAACCAAAAAACCACGCCGGCGGCAATTTCGTCATTTTTTACGACTATGTCGGAGTGGGCTAAAATTTGACAGGTTGATCGGAAACAAAAATCGCGCGGGGAGCAATTTTGTCGTTTTTCTCGACTGTGTCGGAATGTGCTAAAATTTGACAGGTTGATCGGAAACGAAAAATCACGCCGGGTGTAATTTCGTCCTTTTTCCTGACTGTGTCGGGATGGGATGAAATTTGACAGGTTGATCAGAAACAAAAATCGCACAGGGTCAATTTCGTCATTTTTCTCGACAGTGTCGGAATGTGCTAAAATTTTAGAGGTTGATCGGAAACAAAAAATCGCTCCGGGGGTAATTTCGTCATTTTTTGCGATTGTGTCGGAATGGGCTAAAATTTGACAGGTTGATCGAAAACAAAAAATCACGCCGAGGGCAATTTCGTCATTTTTCGCGACGGTGTCGAAATGGGCTAAAATTTGACAGATTGATCGGAAACAAAAATCGCGCCGGGGGCAATTTCGTCATTTTTCGCGACTGTGTCGGAATGTGCTCAAATTTGACAGGTTGATCGAAAACAAAAATCGCGCCAAGGGTAATTTCGTCAATTTCTGCGACTGTGTCGGAATGGGCTGAAATTTGACAGGTTGATCGGGAACAAAAGTCGCGCCAGGTGAATTTCGTCATTTTTCGCAATTGTGTCGGAATTGGCTAAAATTTGACAGGTCGATCGAAAACAAACATCGCGCTGGGGGCAATTTCGACATTTTTCGCGACGGTGTCGGAATAAGCTAAAATTTTACTGGTTGATCGGAAACAAAAATCGCGCCTGGGGCAATTTCGTCATTTTTCGCGACTGTGTCGAAATTGGCTGAAATTTGACAGTTTGATCGGAAAGAAAAAACCTCGACGGGGGCAATTTCGTCATTTTTCGCAACTGTGTTGGAATGGGCTAAAATTTGACAAGTTGATCGGAAACAAAAATCGCGCCGCGGGCAATTTCGTCATTTTTCGCGACTGTGTCGGAATGGGCTCAAATTTGACAGGTTGATCGGAAACAAAAATCGCGCCGCGGGCAATTTCGTCATTTTTCGCGACTGTGTCGGAATGGGCTCCAATTTGACAGGTTGATCGGAAACAAAAATCGCGCCGCGGGCAATTTCGTCATTTTTCGCGACTGTGTCGGAATGGGCTCCAATTTGACAGGTTGATCGGAAACAAAAATCGCGCCGGGGGCAATTTCGTCAATTTTCGCGACTGTGTCGGAATGGGCTCAAATTTGACAGGTTGATCGGAAACAAAAATCGCGCCGGGGGCAATTTCATCAATTTTCGCGACTGTGTCGAAATGGGCTCAAATTTGACATGTTGATCGGGAAAAAAAATCGCGCCGGGTGAATTTCGTCATTTTTCACAACTGTGTCGGAATGGGTTGAAATTTGGAAGGTTGATCGAAAATAAAAATCGCGTCGAGGCAAATTTCGTCATTTTTCTCGTATGTGTCGAAATGGGCTAAAATTTGACTGGTTGATCGGAAACAAAATCACGCCAGGGGCAATTTCGTCCTTTTTGGCGACTGTGTCGGAATGGGCTAAAATTTGACAGGTTTTTCGGAAACAAAAAACTGCGCCGGGGGCATTTCGTCATTTTTGGCGACTGTGTCGGATTGGGCTAAAATTTGACAGTTTGATCGGAAACAAAAATCGACCCAAATGCAATTTCGTCATTTTTCGCGACTGTGTCGGAATGGGCTCAAATTTGACAGGTTGATCGGAAACAAAAATCGCGCCGGGGGCAATTTCGTCAATTTTCGGGACTGTGTTGGAATGGGCTCAAATTTGACAGGTTGATCAGAAATAAAAATCGTGCCGGGGGCAATTTCGTCATTTTTCGCGACCGTGTCGGAGTGGGCTGAAATTTGACAGGTTGATCGGGAACAAAAATCGCACCGGGGGGCAATTTTGCCATTTTTCTCGACTGTGTCGGAATGGGCTAAAATTTGACAGGTTGATCGGAACCAAAAAACCGCGCCTTGGGCAAATTCGTCATTTTTTGCGACTGTGTCAGAATTGGCTAAAATTTGACAGGTCGATCGGTAACTAAAATCGCGCTGAGGGCAATTTAGTCATTTTTCGCGACGGTGTCGGAATGGGCTGAAATTTGACAGGTTGATCGGAACAAAAATCGCGCCGGGGGCAATTTCGTCATTTTTCGCAACTGTGTCGGAATGGGTTGAAATTTGACAGGTTGATCGGGAACTAAAATCGCACCGGGGGCAATTTCGTTATTTTTCTCGACGGTGTTGGAATGGGTTGAAATTTGACAGGTTGATCGGAAACAAAAATCGAGCCAGGCTAAATTTCGTCAATTTTCGCGACTGTGCCGGAATGGGCTCAAATTTGACTGGTTGATCTGGAACAAAAATCGCGCCGGGTGAATTTCGTCATTTTTCGCTACTGTGTCGGAATTGGCTAAAATTGGACAGGTTGATCGAAAACAAAAATCGCGCCGGGGGCAATTTCGACATCTCTCGTGACGGTGTCGGAATGGGCTAAAATTTGACTGGTTGATCGGAAACAAAAACTGCGTCAGGGGCAATTTCGTCATTTTTCTCGACTGTGTCGGAATGGGCTAAAATTTGACAGGTTGATCGGAAACAAAAATTGCCCCATGAGCAGTTTCGTCATTTTTCGCGACTGTGTCGGAATGGGCTCAAATTTGACAGGTTGATCGGGAACAAAAACCGCGCCGGGTGAATTTCGTCATTTTTCGCAGCTGTGTCGGAATTGGCTAATATTTGACAGGTTGATCGAAAACAAAAATCGCGCCGGTGGCAATTTCGACATTTTTCGCAACGGTGTCGGAATGGGCTAAAATTTGACTGGTTGATCGGGAACAAAAACCGCGCCAGGGGCAATTTCATCATTTTTCGCGACTGTGTCGGAATGGGCTGAAATTTGACAGGTTGATCGGAAACAAAAAATCGCACCGGGGGCAATTTCATCATTTTTTGCGACTGTGTCGGAATGGGCTGAAATTTGACAGGTTGATCGGAAACGAAAATCACGCCGGGGGCAATTTCGTCAATTTTCGCGACTGTGTCGGAATGGGCTCAAATTTGACATGTTGATCGGGAACAAAAACCGCGCTGGGTGAATTTTGTCATTTTTCGCAATTGTGTCGGAATGGGCTGAATTTTGGCAGGTTGATCGGAAATAAAAATCGCACCGGGGCAAATTCCGTCATTTTTCTCGAATGTGTCGGAATGGGCTAAAATTTGACTGGCTGATTGGAAACAAAAAATCGCACCAGGGGCAATTTCGTCATTTTTTGCGACTGTGTCGGAATGGGCTGAAATTTGGCAGGTTGATCGGAAACAAAAATCGCGCCGGGGGCAATTTCTTCAATTTTCGCGACTGTGTCGGAATGGTTTCAAATTTGACATGTTGATCGGGAACAAAAATCGCGCTGGGTGAATTTTGTCATTTTTTGCAATTGTGTCGGAATGGGCTGAATTTTGGCAGGTTGATCGGAAATAAAAATCGCACCGGGGCAAATTCCGTCATTTTTCTCGAATGTGTCGGAATGGGCTAAAATTTGACTGGTTGATTGGAAACAAAAAATCGCACCGGCGGCAATTTCGTCATTTTTTACGACTGTGTCGGAATGGGCTGAAATTTGACAGGTTGATCTGAAACAAAAATCGCGCCGGGGGCAATTTAGTCAATTTTCGCGACTGTGTCGGAATGGGCTCAAATTTGACATGTTGATCGGGAACAAAAATCGCGCTGGGTGAATTTTGTCATTTTTTGCAATTGTGTCGGAATGGGCTGAATTTTGGCAGGTTGATCGGAAATAAAAATTGCACCGGGGTAAATTCCGTCATTTTTCTCGAATGTGTCGGAATGGGCTAAAATTTGACTGGTTGATTGGAAACAAAAAACCGCGCCGGGGGCAATTTCGCCATTTTTCTCGACTGTGTCGGAATGGGCTAAAATTTGACAGGTTGATCGGAAATAAAAATCGCGTCGGGGGCGATTTCGTCATTGTTCTCGACTGCGTCGGAATGGGCTAAAATTTGACAGGTTCGGAACCAAAAAACTGCGCCTGGGGCAAATTCGTCATTTTTCGCGACTGTGTCAGAATGGGCTAAAATTTGACAGGTTGATCGGAAACAAAAATCGCGACGGGTTCAATTTCGACATTTTTCGCGACTGTGTCGGAATGGGCTCAAATTTGACAGGTTGATCGGGAACAAAAACCGCGCCGGGGTTAATTTCATCATTTTTGCTACTGTGTCGGAATTGGCTGAAATTTGGCAGGTTGATTGGAAATAAAAATCGCGTCGGGGGCGATTTCGTCATTTTTCTCGACTGTGTCGGAATGGGCTAAAATTTGACTGGTTGATTGGAAACAAAAACCACGCCGGCGGTATTTTCGTCATTTTTCGCGACTATGTCGGAATGGGCTAAAATTTGACAGGTTGATAGGAAACAAAAATCGCGCCGGTTGCAATTTCGTCGTTTTTCGCGAAGGTGTCGGAATGGGCTAAAATTTGTCTGGTTGATCGGAAAGAAAAACCGCACCGGGAGCAATTTCGTCATTTTTCTCGACTGTGTCGGAATTGGCTGAAATTTGGCAGGTAGATCGGAAATAAAAATCTCGCCGGGGGCAATTTCGTCATTTTTCTCGATTGTGTCGGAATGAGCTAAAATTTGACTTGTTGACCGGAAACAAAAACCGCGCCGTGGTTAATTTCGTCATTTTTCGCTACTGTGTCGGAATTGGCTGAAATTTGGCAGGTTGATCGGAAATAAAAATCATGTCGGGGGTGATTTCGTCATTTTTCTCGACTGTGTCGGAATGGGCCAAAATTTGACTGGTTGATTGGAAACAAAAACCGCGCCGGGGGTAATTTCGCCATTTTTCGCGACTGTGTCAGAATGGGCTAAAATTTGAAAGGTTGATCGGAACCAAAAAATCACGTCGGCGGCAATTTCGTCATTTTTCGCGACTATGTCGGAATGGGCTAAAATTTGAGAGGTTGATCGAAAACAAAAATCGCGTGGGGGGCAATTTCGTCGTTTTTCGCGACGGTGTCGGAATGGGCTGAAATTTGACTGGTCGATCGGAAACAAAAATCGTACCTGGGGCAATTTCGTAATTTTTCTCGACTGTGTCGGAATTGGCTGAAATTTGGCGGGTGGATCGGAAATAAAAATCTCGCCGGGGGCAATTTCGTCATTTTTCTCGACTGCGTCGGAATGGGCTGAAATTCGACAGGTTGATTGGAAACAAAAATCGCGCTGGGGGCAATTTCGTCAATTTTCACGACTGTGTCGGAATGGGCTAAAATTTGACAGGTTGATCGTGAACAAAAATCGCGCCGGGTGAATTTCGTCATTTTTCACAACTGTGTCGGAATAGGCTAAAATTTGACACGTTGATCGAAAACAAAAATCGCGTCGGGGGCAGTTTCGACATTTTTCACGGCAGTGTCGAAATGGGCTAAAATTTGACTGGTTGATCGGAAACGAAAATCGCGCCGGGGGCAATTTCGTCATTTTCGCGACTGTGTCGGAATGGGTTTAAATTTGACAGGTTGATCTAGAACAAAAATCGCACCAGGGGCAATTTCGTCATTTTTCACGACGGTGTCGGAATGGGGAAAAATTTGACAGATTGATCGGAAACAAAAATCGCGCCGGGGGCAGTTTCGTCATTTTTCGCGACTGTGTCGGAATGGGCTCAAATTTGACAGGTTGATGGGGAACAAAAACCGCGCCGGGTGAATTTCGTCATTTTTCGCAGCTGTGTCGGAATTGGCTAATATTTGACAGGTTGATCGAAAACAAAAATCGCGCCGGGGGCAATTTCGACATTTTTTGCGACGGTGTCGGAATGGGCTAAAATTTGACTGGTTGATCGGGAACAAAAACCGCGCCAGAGGCAATTTCATCATTTTTCTTGACTGTGTCGGAATGGGCTGAAATTTGACAGGTTGATCGGAAACAAAAAATCGCACCGGGGGCAATTTCGTCATTTTTTGCGACTGTGTCGGAATGGGCTGAAATTTGACAGGTTGATCGGAAACAAAAATCGCGCCGGGGGCAATTACGTCAATTTTCGCGACTGTGTCGAAATGGGCTCAAATTTGACATGTTGATCGGGAACAAAAACCGCGCCGGGTGAATTTTGTCATTTTTCGCAACTGTGTCGGAATGGGCTGAATTAAGGCAGGTTGATCGGAAATAAAAATCGCA
>NW_019261692.1:421754-427646 GCF_002742605.1 Olea europaea var. sylvestris | reverse complement strand
GTTCTTGGTCTCTCGTCGTCACTGGTTTTCTTAGTTGATTGCTCTGCTTTGGTTCCTTCTTCGTGGACACAAGTATTGTCACCGTCGCAGTTCAAGATTGCAAATTGATGCTTTTAGTAGCATCAATTTGAAGGGGTGTTAAAGATATGGAATATGGAAATATTGTTTAGAATAATCTTTTATTATATTTTTCCAATTATGTAGGATTATTTTCCTTATTCGTTAATTGTGTAATTATTATACAATATTTCTTTTTAGAGTTATTTGTAGTTCTATAAATAGGGTCTTCTACTTTGTAATATTCACAGCAAGAGTTTATTATATACAATTTATAATTTTTTTTTATCACTAAAAGCTTTATATCATTTTCTTACTTGTATTGACTTTATTCTGTTCTATTTTTGCTTTTTTGGTCATTTGATCGTGAGGGAAATCTTTTTGACTGAGATACTATTTAAATTCTTAAAACTTATTGCATGCAGTCCACTAAGTTTTCTACAACGATGATTGTTGTGGTTTTCTTGCACATTTGGCTAACATGTCTGAAACAGGAAAAAGAAAAGCATGTTTTGCTTGACTTGAATTTGAATTTGAAAATCTTGAGTTATATACACATATATTCAGGTTTTGGAAGAAATCAGGCTAGGACTAGAGTTGAATGACTACGGTACGCAGCAACAGTGCATTGCCCACATGCGTTTCTTGGGGGAATTATACAACTATGAGCTTGTTGATTCATCTGTTAATTTTGATATACACTATTTGATTCTCGGTTTTAAGCATGGGACTGCAGAGGCATGGATTTATTACCTTAAGGTTTTAAACTACGTGTTTACATCCAAGAAAATTGAAGTTCTCTTCTTGTTTTGGCTTGCTTGATTCATGGCGAACTCTCCCGGTCTCTTTTTGCTTTTTTTTGCTTGGATAATGATATGATCATGAAGTGTACAGTACCTTCCATATTCTCTGCACCACATGCTCTTGCTTGATTCCATTTTACTAACACTACCCTGATTAGAATGAATTCCCTTTTCTGGAATCACATTCCCAAAGCCCCCGTAATACCCATGCCTGATTATTGCCCAACCTTCTAATTTCCGTCGTCTTTATTTCCATTTCTTCTCGGTAGAATTTCTTTACGCATCTAATTGGGGGAGGGTGCTGGTTGGGTTGGTGGCTGAAACTATGGAGGTTTACTTGAATGGCAGGGTTGATGTCTAGATTCAAAATCACAAAGTTGTAAATTATTATTATGATATTTTTCCTGATTTTATCTTTCTCATGATCTCGAGACTTCCATATAATAGACTTATAACGAATTTCATACAAATTGTTACACCAAATTGAATACCCCCATAGATTATATTTGTCTCTTCCAAAATCAATATTCATTGTATTTGTTTATGATGTGGTGGTTATTTGATGCTTGGTGTCACTCCTCGTGATTGTGTTCAAAAGGTGCAGTCCTAAGTTCGAGTACAATATTTGTATCACCATTATTGCTGCGATGCGTTCTGTGAAGATAATTTTGAGTTTTAACCATTGTCTGACCTAGTACTTTGCTATGATGATTATTAGCAAGATATATTGGATCCTCCAGAAGACTATTTCCACATCAGGATGGTTATCACACTTCCTGAGACTTGTAGGCATTATTTTTTCATACCAAGGATTTTCCTCTTGTTTGAAGGTTTTTGGGGGAAGTTGGGCTGGGGGGAGGGGGGTGAGGGTAAACTGCAATTTAAGGGCCTTCAATATTAAAAATCAGTAGAGTTGTTCTGATAATGAATGTCTATTTAGGATTTGTGTCAACAATTGGAGATATCTATTAAACAGTGTGTATGGTAAGCTTGTCATTGTGGTTGTACTTCCAGTTTATGCTGTACATTTTAACCATCAATGGTGGACTTTTTATGTTACAAACTTGTACTTAGGTGACTTACTGAAAATGCTGCTGGTTATATAATATAGGGTCATAAGCATACGATGCATTTTTAACTTCCCCTGGGTTCAGTTATATTGTCTGATTATTTTGTTACAGGTAACGTTTAAAGTTAGCTTGTTACTTGTTAGCCCCTGTTTGGTTTAGCAAAAAATCAGATTTTAGTCAATTTTGATGAAATGTGTGGTTAAAATTAATTGTTGATATTGAATAGATTTTCATCAATTTTCTTGCTGAACCAAACAGTGCTTAAATTGTTTAGAAAAAGCAGTAAATTTTAACTTATTTTTATACAAGCAATTCTTCTGCCTGTCCAACCCGCACATTTTAAAGACAGTTGAATGGTAGGCATCTGGTTTTTTGGATTGAATTACATGCAAATGAATATCAGATAGATGTCTGAGGACGAAAATCAACCGAGTTGAAACCAGTTTCTTCAAGAATTACCCTCCAAAACTACCCATCTTCAGCATGCATGAAAAAATTATCACGCAATTCAATCATCTGATCAACTGCATCAGTTATTCGGATCAGATCCCTCCTTTCAGTCTTTTCCGACAGTTTCGTCTCCACAGCAGTCTCACAGCATTCGAGTTTGTATCAGTGGTGGAGAACAGGGAAATCATCTTGAGAGGCACCAACAGGTTCCATCATTTTCGTGCTGGCTACTGGTCCTGTGGAGACTGTTGGTAGTGGCAATACTAATACCAAATCCTTTGCTGCATAATCGGCAATTCGTGGTTATCTTACATTTAAATTCTGATTTTATTATTTTTATTTTTTGCATATATATATGTATGACCACTCCCTTAATAAGCCCATGAAAGTTTGACCCGGCTTGAGATAAAAACTACATGAGCAAATGGCGAGAAAGGGCATTTTGGATAATAAAGTAAGAGACATGACTAAAGTGGCGTAAAATTTGGGTATGAAAGGAGCATGAGGGGCCACGTCTCCTTACAGCATTAAAACCTCGAACCTCTGCGGACAACTACTATCAACTTCCAATTATGCTTGTACAATCATGGATGACAATCTTTGTTGGCATCATTACATTCATCCATTTTTTAAATTGTCAAAAAGTATTTTTTAAATCATTGGTCCAAATATCACTACTTCCAACATTGTCAACAATATTTGTCAACTAAAATTGTACAAATAGTTTAACCCACCTTTGTCATGGTTGTTTTGATTTTGATTTTGATTTTGATTTTGATTTTTTATGCTTTGGTATTATGCATGTTTTACTTGCATTGTTTTATATGAGTTAGTTACATGTTTTAATTGTCAGTTTTCTCTTGCTTTTACATGTTGTATTGTTAATTTCCTGTGTTTTAGGGAAGAGGTATGACAAAACAATTAAGTTGAATTTGGAAATTCAGTCTTTGGGTTTATAGTCTGAGGTTGTTTTGATTTTAATTTTGAAATAAATAATTTTATTACGGAATGTCAAATGGGGAGTTTGTTAGGTTCAAGTTGTAGTTGGCTAATCCTACGTCCAAAATCATAGATATCGAGTTGTAATTAAAGTCTAAAGAGTTGGGGATTAATTGTATATGTGGTGAAGGAGTCAAAAAAGTCAAAATGGACCAAGAAGAATAATTAGCCTCATGCTGATCGCGCCGCTAAAGAGTCTATTCGAGCGATGTACATATATGACCAATCCCATTATATATTCCCCAGCATAGGTCCGTCCCATAGTGTGTTGAATCATTAATTCATATTATTGAAGATCAATTACACATCTGAAGATCTTTGATTCAATCATAAGATCAAAGCTTCATATTCCAAAATTTTAAACATTTTATATTATTGGTTGAGCCTTAATTTCAGTCAAGAGAACATCCTATAAAAATTAAATATTGATTCTATTGTTCTATTGTTTCAACCGAAGATTAAAACAGAAAAAAAAAAAAATTCATGGATCAAACACCAAAAACCTTTACCTTATTTAATAAGCCTTTAGAGTTCTGAAAATTAAGAAATGACAACTTGGAGTTCCAATTATTTTGGAATGAAGTTCATTCTTGGTAATCCACCAGGATGAAAAAAAGGTTCAAAGTTCTGAAAAGTACAGATTACACAATTGAAGTGGTTTTTGTGATTTACAGGTTAGGTGATCAGAATCTAGTAGGGTTTAGTTGTGTCTGGACCAACTGTAAGTTATATTTTCTAGTTGATTGTTTTGGCAAGATTTGTCAGGGGGTTTTTGATCTCTATGAAGGGTTCTTCGACCAGTTTTCCTTCATTACCAACTTCTAGTGTTGATTTACTTTTTGTCTTTATTGCTTTTGATATATATTGTGTGATTATTTAATCAGGGTATAATTAGACCTTAAACTTAATCGTCTAGAAACAATAAATACGTGATTTATTGCTTTTTATTGATTCCACATTCTACACCTTTAGGTGTCGTTGTATCTAAACGTCAGGTTGACTATTATACTTTTTCATATATATTTTCTAAAATATAATTCATATTTCCTTATAATTTTTTCATACTTTTTAACCACATTCACAAATAATACTACTATTACTACTACCATTCAAAGAACCATTTTTTAAAGAATCTTTATCAAATAAGCGCTTAGAGTGTATGATTTCTTCTTCAACGTCTAAATCAATTTAAACTCAATTAAGACGAATGTCTACACCTTTGTACTGTGACCTTTAGAGAATACTTGGAAAGGCTCGAGGTTTGAAATTGTAGAATGAACATAACATTCAATCCTTTGAACATTTGGGAAAAAAAAAAAAAATATGCCACAAAAAGTATTTATACTTCTTTAGGATTTTAAATTTTGAATATAGTAACGTAAAAACGAATTTTGGTTATACTTTCTTCAAATATCACAATATTTTCTTAATACGATATCTCAAGAAGGGATTTTAATGTACACCACTCTTTGAGTGATAATAAAAGGTAATAATATCTTCGTACTTGTAAAGAGCACCTTTTTCTAGTCTAGATTGACCAAAAAACGAATATTACTGGGCAAAAGACTATCATATAACTTTCCCATTCATATAAAGCATTTTTGTTTCTTCTTTTTCTTTTAAAGAGAAGTTCTTTATAAAATGGTAAAAGAAAAGATTGGAATACCATTTTCCTATAAATGAGGTAAAATATTCCTTGTTGGAAATTTCCTTACACTAATAAAAAGACGGTCTTCAAATTTACTAGTAGACATCAAAAGATTGTAACATCTTTGTCTCTTAGGACCTATTTGATATGCTCCATTTTCCATCCAAATAGTATGTTTGATGGGCAAAATTTTCTATGTAATTGGTTTTCCACCCAACCCCTCACGTTACTCTTTTTTCAAGTTTTTAAGGAATTGGTTTTTCTTTGTTTTTGGCGGAAATTGATTTTCCAGCTTTTTTATTTTTATTTTTGGCAATTAGAACAAATTTTATCCCAATTGTAATAAATTCTATCCCTTTAATCAACAATTTCCATAAAAAAATAAAGTCAAACGAATATTAAAAGATAGAAAATTTCAACATTTTTTCAGGTAGAAAATTATATCAGTCAAACACATTTAATTATTAATTCTCAGAAATACAAGTTCTAAGTAATTCAATTATTTAGAATTCGTTTCCTTTCCACAAAAATTTCATTATTGCAATCAAACAGATCGTAAATGTTTGGTTCATTCAAATTTTGTGGAGTTTTAATTTATTTATTTTTTTAATTGTGCATTTTCAATTATGTCTTGTACAATATTAAAACCTAAGTGATGCATCATTTAATGATAGGTTAATAATACTATTAAAACATTTTATTTCTTATATGTTTTAACTTCATACTTGACAACAATTTTTTTCCTATTTAGTGTTGATGGCTTGATGTGAAAGAATCAATAGCCACAGGAGGGAAATTCGACATGTTTTACTGATTTTCTTTAACTTTTAGCTGCTTTTTTGTTTTTGTTTTTGTTTTTTTTTTT
>NW_019261692.1:370422-414623 GCF_002742605.1 Olea europaea var. sylvestris | reverse complement strand
TTTATTTTAAATATACACATATATATATATATATATATATATATATATATATATATATATATATATATGAATTTCAAATTAAAAAAGAAATAATAGTCAGGTACAAAAAGAAGTATAGAAAATAATTAAGAAATTGCAAACAGCCAATTAATTACTTTATATTATTTAACAAAGAAGATATAAACAGAAGAAACTCAGAGCAAATTACCATTAAATTCCACACAGTGATAACAAAAGCAACAAATAAGTCGGAAGTCGGAACAAAAGTCAATTTTGTGAAGCAGTATTTAAAGCTTGAATTTGTGGAACAATGAAGTTCTTTTCTCACCAGTATTGCAGATCGATTAATTTGGTTCAAACACAATGTGCGAAAAGGAAAGTACTTCACGCCTTCATGGATGGTAGCTTCTGAATCTCACATAATGACAAACCTGAATTTTGGAAAACCAAAAATTTCTCTCCTTTTTTATTTCTGTTTCAACACGGATTGTTTCTTTTTCCGCGAATGGTCATTAATATGTGGAGCAATTTGTAGTCAACGATATAATAGGAGTCTTTCTAAATGATGCTGGGATAAAACTTAAGTAAATATTTGTACACAATTATTTTATTGAGAAAATATATGATTGAAATTGAATTTTAAAAAATAATTTTTTGAATTCAAAACAATTCTATCTTCTTTTCTTTTTCCTTTTTACCTTAAAAATACGAACAACTGAGTTTTTGTCTCTTCTGATAATTAGATTTTGAGAGGTTAGAAGTTTATATTTGCTTGACAAAGCAACAATGCGACTTTATTGGTCTTGACTATTGTGGAGCAAAAGTAAGACTTGATTGGATCTGCATGCCCTATTAATAATCTACAATATATTAAAAGTTGTGATTGAGGAAAATATTAGATTACTAATTTTACCCTTACATATTTAGTTATAGGTCAAACATACCTTCATTTATCTTTATCTTTATTTTTATTTTTTTGACCCGTACTTTTTTATATTTATGGTCAATAATACCCATAGTTATGAAATCTGGCCCAAATCGTCTGAAAAATCGATAACTTGAGCCCCTAGTTGGGCCGGGCAGAACATTTTCATATATATGCAACTAACTCGGTCAAAAATCAAGTTGACTCGTCAAGTAACCGGCAATTTTTATATTAACTCGTCGGGTTGATTGGTTTGACCAAAATTCAAAAGTTTGTCCATAATTTTTTTATTCTCAAAAGGATTTGAACCTTAGACCTCTAGGTAAAGTGAGTACCACCTAACTACAAGATCAATTGTTTATTGTTATGTGTTTGCAATAATTATGTATATGTAAATCATTTATAGTTTGTTAAAAATATATTTTTTAAAATTATAGTAACTATTTTGATTAACATGAATTGAATACTTAACAAAATAATATATAAATACATAAATAATTAATGACAAATAATCAAAATTTTTTCTTGTTTTATCTAAAAGAAAATTTTATACTTTAAAAAATATTTTATATTTATTAAACATTGACCCACCGATCTGCCACTAACCCACCGGTTCGACCAGCAACTCAAGACCCGGTGCCTTGACCGAGTCAATGGTTGGGTCGGGTTTAATAACTATGATAATACCATTAAAATTAAATTTACTTCAACTAAATTCAATTATTATTATTATTTAAATTATTTATTTTTTAAATCAAGTCAATTAATTTTCACTAAACGCTATTATTACTAATTATCAGTATATGATTAGTAAAATCTTGTATAAAAATAAAATAAAAATCGAAACCGGTTTCTCCTACTCATAAATTTGACACACTTATTTGGCAAATAATTATGACCTTTTAAGTTAAGTCAATTCAATATTTGGTATTTTATAGATCTCAAGTAGTTATGGTAAACTCTCCCATGATCTTAGGGTGTGTTTGATTACATTTATTTTTTATGAAAAATATCAATTTTTCACTTAAATTCTTACTTTGAGTGTTTGATTGTAATTTTTTTCCATTGAAAATATTTTTCAATTTTTGAAAATATGCCTAATTTTCTTTGTTTTTAAGGAAAATATTTTCCTTGGGGGAGGTGGTTTTTGTTTTCCTCAAAACAAGGAATACATTTTTTTAGGTGATATTTTCCATACTAATCAAACACACTCTTAGAGCGTTAGATTGATTTAAAGTAAATGACATGATTATTTGTCAAATAAATATGTCAAATAAAAATTATAACAATATATATGCAATTAACATGAAATGACATGAATTATTAAGTCAATTAATATTAACATATAGAATTTATAAAAGCAGTAAAATTATGTAAACAATTAAAAATTTTTAAACCTAATATTATATAAAGAACATTGCATTTCTAAAAGATTTCATTGAAAACAAAACATAATAGTTAAAAAAAAAATCATTAACTAATATTCACTTGTAACCAATAAACTCTTTAATCACCGTTAATTTACATTAATTTGATAAACTATGAGACAGAAATTCATTTTTGAATAACCTAAGTGTGAATAGATGATAAATATTTGATTTTGCAGTTTACTTTTACATTTTTATATTTGTGGTGAACAATACCCTTAATATTCAATTTATTTCTTCTAAATAAGGTAATTAATAATTATTATTGCTGTCAAAAATTGAATCAATTAATTTCCACTAAACACAATTATTACTGATTACTAATGCACAATTAATAAAAACATTATTAAATGCAATTAAAAGAAATTACAATAATACTATTTATATATAATTAACTTGAAATGACATATTTTATTAAGTTGATTAATATTAATACATAGAATTTATAAAAATAAAAATAAAATTACTTACTCAATGAAATTTTTTCAAACCTAATAATACATATTAAAAATAGTATTGCATTTTTAAAAAATTCTATTGGAAATAATAAATTCAATTCATAATTGTAATCTTTAAATCTTTTATGAATCAAATACATAATAATAGAACATTTCATTGTCCATAATATAAATATTTTGCTTCGAATTGATATTTTTCGATGAGAGTTTTAAACCAAATGAAGGAAAAAAAATGAGAAAAACTATATGAGAACTCGCTTACTCTTCAAGTCTCAATTATAAATTTGTCATCCGTAATCTATCGCTCATAGATCACATATTGAATATGTATTTATAAATTATTTTTTCCTATCTTACATTCTTTAAGTAATTGTTGATGTATAATATGTTAGTACCTAATAATCAATTTATTAATCAGAATGACGGCCAAATCATAGATTTTATCTATTTATTGTTTATGATTTATGTGAAGATTTATCATATTGGATAGTTATTTTGAATTTATTTTCTACAAATACTCTATTTTTTTATCGAACTTTAATTGCATCCGGTCATCCAATTCAGTACAAAATTATTCCTTGTTTGATCAACTTGAATTTTATATATTTTGTCTTTATGATATTCATTGATTAATGGACACATTTTTCTCCTTATTGTTATAATTGTACAGTGTACAAATGTTAGTTTTAAGGAAATGGAAATTCTAATGCCACATTGTCACTTACAAGGAGTTCTAATGCCATAATTTTAGTTCACCACAAACTTTTTGGACTAAGCTAAATAGAATTTGGGTCACCATACTCTAACAAATCTTCACCTTGATACTAATTCCAATGTAAAGAATAAATTTTCAATCTTCAACAATAATTCTCCACCCTTTCCATAAAAGTCCCTAAGGACAAACTCAATAACAAGTACCGATCAAGTCCAAACAATTGTCAAACTTAGCAATAAGAAGTGACTTGATCATCATATTAACTGGATTATCTTATATACCAACCGTGACAATATGCTAGTCTTTACGGAGTTCACCAAATAGTCTCTTTAACCAAATAGCTTTCTTACAAGCCCTTGTAATAGCCATGTACTGAGCCTTAGTAGTAGACGATATAATTGTAATATGTAAAGTAGCTTTCCATTGATAGCACAACGACCAATAGTAAATACATACCCTGTAAGAGATCTCATCTTATCAAGATTTCCAGCAAAATCATAATCAACATGCCAAATAATTCCATCTCTAGTTTTCCCAAAATGCAAAAAAACATTAGTAGAGCTAAGCAAGTACATGAAAATCAACTGAAATACTTTCTAATGTTCTTTACCAGGATTTGCCATGTATCCACTAATTGTATATAATAAATCTGAACGTGAACGAACCATAGTATAAATGAAAGATCCCATTGCACTAGAATATAGAACCCGTGACATATAATCAATATGATCATTTAATTGTGGAGATAAAGTAGATAAATGCCATGCGTTTTCCACAACGTGAAATTACTGCAAGTGTACGGTGTCAAGTTTTGTAATATATTAATGAAGTAAGAGTATCGAACCCACAGGGATTGTAATTTAATTTTTACTAAGTACTATAATTGTATAATTCCTACTTTATTTAGATGAACGAATGATTGAATGATTGTTTTAAACTAATGTAATGTGATTTGTTGTGACAAAGTGATGAATGCAAATTATCAATATGAGAATGCCTAGGGATTGATTTCACCTTACTCTCAAATATAATTCAACGATTTCCAATTATTCCGGTTAATTTTCCCATAATTAAAAGCAAGAATCCTAATATATTCCTCTCCCCTCTCTCGAGTGCCGGCTAGAAAACGATTCTAGATTCCAAATCTAGTATCTCTATTCCAAATTGAAAATCAAGAATTTATAAAAGTCCTGATTCTTTTATGGAGTAAGCTTGACAGATTTTACACTTTCTCTCAAAACCCATTAAACCTATGTTGTGTCAATCTTATGATCACGCCTAAATTCCCATCTTTCGAGTGTCGAAATTGACTAGCATCTATTCATTCAATTATTGATCAAGTAATTGAAAGCATTAAAATCATGACACAATTAAATATATGCTAGAAAATCAAAGAAATAATTATAAAATCTTCAAACCATAATCTAGATTTGGCTACATCAAACCCCTAGATAATTTGTTTAGTTCATAATGTAATAAATGAAAATCATACAAATTATAATAAACAACATAAAGAAAAGGATAGAAAAAACTATTCTTTTGGATAGATCTTCGATCTTCTTCCTTGATGATGTTCCTCGATCCTTTTGGCGTCTTCAATTTTTGCCTTCTTCAAATTGTGTGGTTGAATTCTTCAATCTTGCTCCCTTCAATTCTTTTCGAAAATAGGTCTTTTAAATGGTATTTATAGTATCTTGAAGTTATTGGACGAATTAGGATTGAGTTGGGCCAAAAAAAGATTCCAGAAATATAAAATCCCATTTTTTCTCACAAGCGGCACCTCGGCGCCAAAGATGGGCATTACGGTGCCGCGTTCACTGTTATTTTCCACATCTTGGGCGTTGCTGCGCTCACTCCAGGTGGAAAAGGCAGTTTTCGCTTCTTTCAGTATTTTTGTCATAATTTTTTCGTCCGATATTCGATTGAGGTGATTCAAGATGCGTTGGAAAGCTAATTCAAAGACTTACGACTTTTTTTCAAACATCATTCTCCAATTCAATCGTTTTCTATGTCAAAAAATGGATCTCAATATGAGGCTGAAATTCTAGAGAATAACTTTTCGATTGAAAATTGATTTGTGATCATATTTTGCCTAAATTTGATCCCTTTGACATCTTTCCTCATCCAATTGATTTCTAGCACTCTTGAATCTTCATTGCGATGTTTGATACAATTTTTGATTATTTGCATTTTAGTCCCTGAACTTTGGATCTTTTACAATTTGGCCCATTCTTTCTAATTTTGCCAACTTTTGCTTAATTCCTCCAATTTCATCAACCTACATCACAACATCAAAATACACATTAAAATATTCTAAAACACTCTCAAGGACAACAAAATAATGAATTAAGTAATATAAATATCATGAGTATAGAGCTCTCATCAAATACCCCAAACTTAATATTTTGCTTGTCCTCGAGCAAACACCAAACTAAAGAAAATCACTAACAAACACAAATAAATAAATACAAACAAAAATTAAAGACAAACAAAAATACTTAAAACGCATAGTGCTAGATATCTTGCCCTCATAGTTCAGGATTGAAAACATAGCATCAATTTCGTAAATCACTTCAAAGTTACAATACACAAGCTAAATTCTCACCCATTGAATGCAAAACGGGTGTGTGTGTGTGTGTGTGTGTGAAGAATTAAGTGCAACGCTGTAAAATAATAAGTTGATCCAAATCTTGACCTTAAAAGTGAAATATTTCCTTGCCTCGCTCGTGAGATTCATATACCCCTAAACTTTCTTTATTTTCTCTTCCCAATGGTGTAATCTAAGACGGATTTTCAATACTAATTTCTTGCACCGCTCAAGTTTGGTCAGATTTTACTAATTGTAGTTCAACATATTAATAAATGAGGGTTCTCCTTATTTTTGACTGCTTCAACCTCACAGAATCAACCAAGTTACTTAAACCCTTGTCAAAAGCTTAATCCTCTCAAATAGGTGTTTAGGGCTTAATCAATGTATGTGATGTCAATTTTTTTCGATATAAATTTATTCTTTAATCACACTTTGTGTGGACGTCTCTCCATTAAGCTTTCTAAACGACCCATTTAACGAGTTTCAGGCCGATGACTCCCAAATCAGATTACTTCAGGGCATCAGGTTTTAAACCCTTGCAGGCTTAATCACTCGAGTCATAAAAGGCTACGAAGAGACTATCCACAATGAGATTATTATGATTGTCTTCATTGGGATCTTTTTTTTTTTCTTTTTTAGTGCAATGCCCTTTATCAAACACCTATTCTTGAAAATTGACCTCTAACTTAAGGTTTTCACCCAATTCTCATTCTATTAGTTTCAGACAGTCCAAACAAAAAATTAGCAAACACGAAATCCACATTTATCTCTAAGTTTCCCTACAACAATACAATCATCCAAACATCCTATGTTTGGTTTAAGTGTATAATAATGTTTAAAGGTTGTTTGAGTTTAGCATATAAGTTCTTTAATCCAACCTATAAATTGAGTCAATCTACCCATGTACAACGCCACAATCAACTTACATGCATAAATATTTTCCGTTTCACACAAATAAGCAAAAGTTTAACTCACACATATAACTTATCCATAATCTATAAACCAATGCATGTTCTTAATATTATAAGAAAATGAGGAAAACTTCCATAAATTGTCTGAATTGCCAATGATAGTCTGGTGCTCTGATGCTGGACTTGATTGATACTTCTTCTAATTTTTCTCCCAAACTTAATATTTATCCAGTTACTCCTCGTCAATGTTGGTTTGATTGTTCCCCAACGTCATGTTCCTGAAAATTCAAAATGTAGATATTAAATTCATGGAACAAGTATTACTTAGTTCGAACATCTAATAACCAACTTGACTACTCAAAAACCTAAGGAGGACGGGGTAGGGCAGATGAATTCCTAAGTAAAAAACCTTGAAATAAAATAAACTCTCCTATAATTTAAAAAGAAATAAAATAAAATAAGTAAAAAGGTAAGAACGCTTGGGTTGTCTCCCAAGAAGCGCTTCTTTATAGTCACTAGCTTAACTCAACCGCAACGCCTACGGTGGATTCTCAGGTGGAACATTTCTCTTGTTTCTGAACTTTACTCTCGATTTTGTATTCTCTTTCATCGTAAGATGGCGAACAAAATTAGGCGGTTTCAACCCCGATATGGTCTTCAAGACCTCTTTTGGTTTGGCAATGTTTGGAGGTTTCAAAAGCTTATCCACATAGCTCTTTTTTTGTCAGGTGGGTCAGTTTCTTGGGCTAAGATGAAATCTACCGCCTTCTTGGTTCTTGAGTCATTAACATCAGTAGATGCATCCCTTGCTGAGTAACTAATTGCCATGTATTGCACTAACGGATCATAAAATAATTTCCCTTTTCCTCTATTTCCTGCAATTACTTCAGCTGATTGGATCATTTTGCAAGTGTCGACTTTTCCTTTTTCTGTGGCTTTCTTTTCTTGATGGATGTTAAAAGTTACGTGCTCTTCATTAACCCGTAGTGTCAACTTCCCTTCTTGCACATCAATCAATGCTCTTCCAGTAGTTAGGAAAGGTCGACTAAGAATCAAGTTCTTGCAGCAACAGAACCCATCGAATCAGCATATGTTTAGCATCCTTTTTCTCAAATAGATATTTCAATGATGCATGGTCAGTGTAGACTATCACCTTTGAACCAATTAGATAGGAACGAAATTTATCGAAGGTAAAGACCACTGTTAACATCTCTTTTTTCGATGTTGCGTAGTTGATCTGAGCATCTGTCAAAGTTTTACTAGCATAGTAGATGACATGTAACACTTTTCCTTTGCGTTGGCCGAGCACCGCTCCTACTGCAAACTCACTAGTATCACACATAAGTTCGAAAGATAGATCCCAATCAGGTGTTACTATTACAGGTGCAAAAGTTAACTTTTCTTTCAAAATATTAAAAGCATTTAAGCACTCATTAGAAAAGTGAAATGACACATCCTTCTCTAGTAGATTACACAGAGGTTTTGTAATTTTGAAAAATCTTGAATGAATCTTCTGTAAAACCCTGCATGTCATAAGAAGCTTCTGATCCCCTTAACTGAATTAGGAGGTTGCAATTTTTCAATCACTTGTATCTTGGTTTTGTCAACTTCAATGCCCTTTGAGGAAATCCTGTGGGCCAACACAATCCCCTCTTTTACCATGAAATGACATTTTTCCCAATTTAGCACTAGGTTCTTCTCATCACATCTTTGCAATACAAGAGCCAATTGATCCAAGCAGTCACCAAATAAATCTCCAAACACAGAAAATCGTCCATGAAAACCTTAATGAACTTTTCTACCATATCAGAAAAGATAGTCATCATGCAAGCATTGAAAGATTGCAGATACGTTGCATAAATCAAAAGGTATCCTTCTAAGAATAAAAGTTTCACAAGGGATGTGAACGTTGTTTTCTCTTGGTCTTTCGGAGCAATAACTATCTGATTGCACCCAAAATATCCGTCCAGAAAGCAGTAATGAAAATGACCTGCTAACCTCTCTAACATCTGATAAATGAATGACAATGAAAAATGATCCTTTCTGGTTGCATTGTTTAGTTTCTGATAATCTATACATACTCTTCACCCTGTCACTAACTATGTTGGTATCAGCTCGTTGTTCTCGTTCTTCTCCACTGTGATTTCACCCTTTTTAGGTACAATATGCACTGGACTCATCCATGAACTATCAGAGATGGGATAGATAATACTTGCATCCAACAATTTTAGCACTTCTTTTCGCACTACTTCTTTCAAGGTTGGATTTAATTTGTGTTGTTCTTCCATTGATGGCTTTGACCCGTCCTCCATTAAAATCTTGTGCATAAAAAGAGTTGGACCGATTCCTCAGATGTCAGCTATTATCCATCCAATTGCCATTTTGTGCTGCCTGATTACCTTCAACAATTTATTCTCATCTTTTCCTATCATGTCATTCGCAATGATTACTAAAAGTGTGGTAAAGTCTCCCAAATATGCATAACAGAGATGTGAAGGTAAAGTTTTTAATTCATACTGCCAATGTCTCATTCCTATTGGTTGCTCAGCCAAGTTGACAACATATTCAATTTTTTCTACATTTGTTACTTCTGATTGCGCAAGTTCTGCCTCATAAAGATTTGTTTGATGCCTTTCTCAAATGTACCTGCCACAAGCTCTTCAAGAACATCTACTTGGTAGCACGTGTTCGAAGTCAATGGATGTTTCATCGCCTTGAACACATTGAATATGACTTGCTCATTATCTACCCGAAAAATCATCTTTCCATTGTAAACATCAATCAGTTCTCTTCCGGTAGCCAAGAAGGGTCTTTCCAAGATCAAATGAATGTTAGAAGCCTCCTCCATGTCCAAAATAATGAAGTCGATCAGAAAAATGAATTTGTCAACTTTGACTAGCATATGTTCAATAATCCCCTTCGATCGTTTGATCGATCTGTTAGCCCGTTGCAACGAGATGGTTGTAGGTTTTGCTTCTCTTAATCCAAAAGATCTGTAAACAGAGAGAGACATAAGGTTAACACTGACACTCAAATCACATAAAGAATGCTAAAAAATATTTAGACTCAATTGTGCAAGGTATTTTGAAACTCCTTAGATCTTTAAGTTTAGGAGGTAGTTTTCTTAATAGAATTGCACTGTACTCTTCGTTTAGGCAGACTGTCTCATGTTCCTCCAGCTTCCTTTTGTTAGATAGGATCTCCTTCAAGAATTTTGCATAGCTGGACATTTGGGCAATTGCTTTTGCAAACGGGATATTGATGTGCAGTGTTTTTGAAAATCTCCACAAACTTAGCAAACTGCTTGTCCAATTTCTTTCTCTGTAACCTTTGAGGGAAGGGAATTACAACATAGGCTTTCACGGGACTGGGTGCTCTCACTGTGGGTGTTTCTTTCCTTTCATCCTCCTCGTTAGTTGGTTGTTCAGACTCTGCTTCTGTCCCAGCCTCTTCACCCATTACTTCTTTGTCTTTTCTGTCTGGTCTCTTCACATGTATCTCTGGAAGTTACACCCCACTTCTAGTTGTAATTGCTTGTACTTGCTCTTTTGGATTGACCATTGTGTTGCCTGGCAATGTCTCTTGTGGCGTTCTGTAAGCTATTACGCTATTTGACCAATTTGAGTTTCTAGTTTCTCAATGGATGCTTGTTGATTCTGAAAGTTAGTGTCAATCTGCTGGAACACCTTGTCTATCTTCTGCATGTATTGGTTGAACATCTCTCCTAAACTTGGTTTTTTCTTTGGCTAGTTATTGTTTGAACTGCTCCTTTGCTGATTATTCGACCATTGAAGTTTGGGTGTTGTCTCCATGCCGGGTTGTATGTTTGAGCAAACGGATTAAAATTTCGAGAGCCATTCTGAATGAAGTTGACTTGTTCCTTTGGAAAGCCCATATAAGTGCAATTTTTTGTTAGGTGATTTGCCCTGCAGTTTTCGCAGAATGAGCCAATTATCACTGCATGTGCTTCCTTTGTTTGTGATTTCACCAATAACTCTACCTATTTTGTTAATGTTACTATTTGGGCACTGGTAGATGTTGTGTTGTCCAATTCATATATTCCCGCTGCTTTTGGAGGTACCACTCTTTCTAATGAAAACATAGAGTGAGTAATAGCAATGAACTCAAACGGATCCATACGTCGTTGCACTGATTTCCCTATGATCGATCAGCCTACTGAGGAATCTACTTGAGATTTGGACAGTGATGAAAGTCCCGTGTAGAAATACTGTACTTGATTTTCGATAGTAATCCTATGATTTGGACACTTCCTCATCAACTCCTTAAATCTGTTACAGGCCTCGTTATAGCTTTCTCTATCTTTCTGTTGAAAGGTTTGAATTCTCAATCTGATTTTTGCTACTTTAGCAGGTGGAAAGAATTTATTGCAGAATTTCCTGGTCAGTTCCTTCCATGTGGTAATACTTCCATCAGGATCGACATCCAGTCATTCCAATGTTGTATCTTTCAGTATATATGGGAATAATTGCAGCTTGATGGCATCCTCATTAACCCCGAGAGCATGACAATTTTAGCGATTTCTGAGAAATCTCGAGATATGTGTGTTTGGATTCTCATGGGGTAGCCCATAGAATTGTAAAGTATTACTCATCAAATTAATCCAGACAGCCCTTATCTGGAAGTTTTTTACCCCAAAATCTGGATACTCAATACTGGACCGTGTAGGTGCTGCTATAGGCATTAAGAACATAGACACTGGCAAGTCCCCTTCATTTACTTCCCTTTGCTCTTGCCGTTGATCTTTTGCGGCCATTTGTCCAATTGGCTGTATAGGGATATCATTGTTTAGATTGTCAGCCATTTGATGTTACTATTTTTTTGTGTTCCTTGCTTCTTCGTCTAAAAGTACGTTTTATTTTCGAATCAAATGGTTCAAGATCGTCGCCTTGGACACAGAGCATACAATGAACACCTTTTTTCTGTAAATAAAAGAAAATAAACAAATCAAATGACAATTAAAAATATAAATAAATAAATTAATTAATTAAGACTAAAAGTAATAGTCCCTGACTAAGGCGCCAAAAACTTGTTGTCGATTTTATTCCACAAGTGTACGGATCGTAACAAGTAGTAAAATGGACCTTTTAAGTCCGAATTATCATTCTCACGAGGATTATACTCTTAATGCTCAATTTATTATCCTAACTTATATTTGACGAAAATAAATAAAAATGATGATTGGATTTAATTTTAAATCTACATAACAAAATTTAATGTACACAATAAACGATTGAGCATTCAAATAATAAATGGATATTAGGGAGGAACAAATTCACCTATTGGTCATATTTACTTCTAATATCGAGATTCATAAAATTAAAGTAGTGTTCGGTCGAATTCTTCTATGGTATTCAATTTACCCCTCTCGAGTTCTCATTGAATCTATTTAAATAATTCAATTCCATATCTCTATACGAATCAACATTATTTAAACGAAATAACAGTTTTAAAGATTCCTATAGGACCTCAACAATTAATATAGGTAGCTCTACATGTTATATTAATTTATCGAATTTTAGTATGTGGTCTAAACAAAAATTTGCATATCTACATAATTATTGTTCACGAAATCATTGAATAATTGACCAGAAAATTCAAAGCATTAAAACCATAATTAAAATCCACACCTAAAATATAGAATAACGAGAATCTCTAAAATAAATAAAGGATCTCAAATCAGTTATATTATTCATCCTAAAAATTAAATTTAGCTACTCATATTAATAGAGAAAAAACAAGAAATTATGGAAGACATCACCAAAAATTGATGGAACGTAAATAATTTCCAATTATATTGTCTACCGTCTCCTTTCCCAGCTGCTGCTGTTTTTAATTTTTTTTCTCCAAAAACTGCCTCAAACTTCGTGTATGTAACTATTAAATTTCAACAAAGAATTCCAAGCTGCTGCATCAATTTCCGTGCGTCTTTCTATTTAATAAAGTAGCTCCCATCTATATCAATCTCCTTTGACAGAAAGTGTGTGCAAAAAAAATATATAATTGACTGCCTCAATTTCGGTGGAAAAATATATTAAATTGGCTGCTCCTCAATTCTCTTCTCTCTCTGTCTGTGTCAATCAATCTGGCAGAAAGTGTGTAAAAAATCTATAAAATTGATTGCTTCCTCCCCAAAGCTGCTCACGTTTTCTATGATATATATATATATATATATATAGCACCAGCAACAATATTTGACTCTAAATAGGAATCTAATGTTATATTATTCTTCAAGTCCTCCATCTTTCAAAATAATGCAATTCAACCCTTGAGTCTTTTTATTCTTGCAATCCATGTCTTCTTTGATTCAATTCAAGTCCTCCAGCTTCCAAAATATTCAATTTGACCTCCAAACATTTTCAATCTTCGATTCATGGTCTGGATCAACTATTGAATTGTTACAACTTGGTCCCCAACTTTTGAATTTCGCTCTTTTCGGGTTTTCCTCTCGTTTCTTCTACTTTTTTGTAACAATATTGACTTTTACCTATTCAACATCAATTGCAACAATTTAGACCATAATTCATCAGAGAAACACTAAATATCATTGTTTTAAGGCCTCTAATAAGTATATAAAATACACTTATCATACTTGCATTGTGGTTGGGGCTGCTCACTTTAACATCATTGTTGTCTTGGCTTCTTTCATCTTCCTCTCTTTGATTAAGGCTCTCATGTTCGTAGTCCATTCTATCTATGATACATCGTGCGTTTGAATACTTTATTTTGCTCAGTTTGGATATTGTGCTCTATTGATTTTAGGGTCATAGGATTGTTTGTGATATTTTTTATGGTTCCGATCAAAAAGGTTCTAGATCACCAATTAAGTTTGACCTTAAGTGCAGAATTAACACAATTAAAAGCAACGAGTCACTTATGGTTAGTCAAACAATCTAATTATTCTAAGTTGAATTGCCATAGTTTGTAATAAGGAAACAGTAAATAACACTAGATATGTTAATAGAGAAACCGAACTAGATGAAAACTCAGGTACCCAGTCAGTTACCTCCACCGTAGAAAATATGGATTTGTAATTAGATGCTGCTTAGCCAACTCCACTAGACTTCGCAATCTACTTATTATAACCTCCAAGATCCCATTGAAACCACCAGCTCCCGATCTCCAACAACTGTCTTTTCCAAGTGGATCACCACGAATGACCAATTATTATACTCTTCCTGCGCTTGCAGTCCAACATCTCTCAATTTCACTAGCATCTAAAGTGCAATTGAGAAAATATCTTCCTAAGGGTGTTTAGGAAGTGGGTGTTTTGGATTCAATAGATTTGATGTTTTTTCCAAGCGTGGCTGTATGAATTCAAGAATGAATAGAATGATCTCACCATGGATTGTGTTATTAAATCTTCAAGGAATAATGTGAAGAGGCAACAAAATGAACAACTACCCAAATTTCGTGCCAAGGCATTGGATATTTATAGTTGAATGCAATTAGGTAATTTGGGCCACGTAAAACTCTTCAAAAATGCGAACTAGGGTTTTCATATATAACTACCGTTCGAGAGAGACATAGGCGACAGGTAAGTGACAGGGTTTCTATTTTTGTCGCTCGAACAACGTCCAGGCAACAGGCTGGCAAAATTCTGACGTCTCTTCTTTCCTTATTTTGAATTCAAAACCTAACCTACCAAACTCAATTATACAATATTGCAACTAACACCTTGACTTTTGACAACATAATGATTTTAGTACTTTTGTTCACAGAATTGCCAACATAAAACTTAACAAACTCCCTCTTTGGCATTCTATGATAGAATTATACAATTAAAGTCAAGGTAGAAAAAACACAAAAATCTAATTTACCCTAACTCTATTTCTTACATTCTTTGTTAAACCTGTTTCCTGAAATCCATAACTCAAATACCACGTGTAAATGCATGTGATACAGGAGATATAGCAATTAGGCACATGATAATACATAAGCATTCTAGAATAAGAAGTAATACTAATGTCAATCAAAACTCCAATCGAAACGTTAATATTACAAAACATCAAAAATTCAAATAGCTATGCATTATGATATGGAATACAATGAAACTAATCAATCTCCCCTTACTGCGAACTCTAATCAATCTCTCCCTAACATGCAGTTTTCTCTCAAGGTATAAAGATATAATGATATAGATGATATTGATATAGTCTCTCCCCCTATTGAAATAATCACTCTCCTCATTTTCGTCACAAATGAAGAGGGGATCAATATCAAACAATTTTTTTAACATCAATAAACAATAACTCAAAATATGTTGTTTATAGCATGCACAAGTATAATTAATGATCAGCAACCCTTCCCACATACTTATTTCAAGTTAACATTAAGTAAATTATATAAGTGACCCATATGTGTAAAGTGTCACTAATCCTTTATAATCAGGACCCCAAACCTTAATTTTGTAAGAAGAGACATGCTAAACATCACTGTAAATAAGTTTATTCTTCTACTTATGAAAGTCAAACAATGTAAAGCACATTAAGTTCTTTAAATAAAAGCTCATTTTGTACGTATATTTTCTTTTCTCCCACTGACTTCGAGCATACATAAATCTTTCATGTCTTTCAATATTTTTTTAAGCTCATCATATTTTTCACATTTTAAGTGTAGGTCCCTTTACATTAAGCGACTAAGATGACCTCTGCATCGAGCTTTGGACCTGTTAATCCAAGTCAATTGACCATAGACACCAGGTTATGAGAAACACCCCAAACTTAATTGATCGAGTTAAGTAGGTTCCAAAAAAGGACATAAGATATTAAGCTTTTTATTATAGGGAACAAACTTGAGCTTAAGTCTAAATAATAAGGTCAATTAATGTTCAAAATTCCTTACTAACATGTGCACCATCCTAAATTTCACATACACGCTTGAGTCCCACTAACAATATCATAGTGTGTGCAGCGCAAATAGTACATGAAGACATATATACTAAATACTCCATAATAATCTAAATAAGTAATGAAAATTATACTACAGCTCATCAATAAAATCCATATTTTATTACAACATACAAATTTAAGTATATTATATATCATGCTATAAAAATCAATTTCCCTTCCTCTTTCTGCTCTCCTTTTTTTTTGTATTTTTCAATTTCCTTTTTTTTTGTTTTAATTTTTAAAGATGAATGCATTAAGCACCCAAAAAAATGAACATGAGACATCTACCTAGAAAACAAATAAACAAATGTGATGCATGCATAAATCAATGACACATAATGATAAAGCATAAAGCATACACCAGAAATGTCTAGCCAGTTAAGTATGCAAACGCTCTTACCCTTAAAAGCACCGTGATCAATTTCAAGATTATTCAGATCACTTTTCTTCACCAAACTTGCCTAGTGATAGGAATATTCACAGTCATCTGTGTCATTAACTTGGTCAATTAACTCACTTGATTAGTAAGGAAGTCAATCTAACCAAAAAAACTCATGATTCTTGTTTCTATTGAAGTTACTATTTCTATTTAATTTCACGAATTTATGACACATAGGACTTATGTGTCCTAACTCTCCATAATGAAAATACATAGGGATAAACCTAAGATCAAAATTTTGTGATCGTCAATTTCCATTCCTAGGTTGGCGGGTCCTACGCTTCTAGTAAGCCTCTGTACTATATATTCCCTATTCATAGGTTCAGTGTTAGGCTGGTCAGTAGCAAGGATAAACGTGGTCTTAGATGTACCAACAACATTATAATATTTTTCCTTATATCCTAGACCTTCCTTATTACCAACAGGCATGCCCATTCCTAGGATGTTATATAGCTTCATAGAACCACTAGAAAATGTAAGAATGTGAGACTTGGAAAACTCTAGTTCACTCAGAAGATTCTTACCCTGGACTTCTAAAGTTTCATTTCAATGGTTAGCTCACTAGTTCTCTTAGAGGTCTTCTCAAGCTCATTTGTGAGATTCTTAACCTGAGTATATAAAGATTCATTTATGGATTTCAACTTACTCAGGTTTAAGGTAGATTCCTGAAGGCAAGCTAACAATTTCGCTTTTTCCAACTCAAGTTCCTAAATTTTCGTACCTAAGGCTTTATTCGTAGTTAGAATTTTAATGCTTCCCTCGTAGATTCTATCATAAGACTCATAAACATATCCCTCACTATCATAATCTTCCTTTGAATCCTCACCACTATCTATGTCCTCAGCCTCGTCGCTCCCATTATTAGATATACTCTTAATCTTAGCAGTGAAGGTAATATATTTCCCACTTTCCTCACGTCTAGACTTCTCACTCTGATTGTCAAAACTAGACTCGTCATCAGTGAGAGTAACATTCATGACCTTATCCGAATATCTTTTACTGCTAGGGCACTCACTCCTAATATGGCCAAAACCTCGACAATTATGACATTTCACAGAATTAGAACTCTTCCTAGACTCACTAGAGCCACTTCTATGCTTTTTATTCCTAAACATTTTTCAATTTTTTTTAGCAAAGTAAATTAACTCCTTTTCATTAGGAGAATCTGTATCTGAAGAGACTCTACGACTATTCTTCACAGCATTAAAGCCAAAGATTTATCGTCTGTGAGTTTAGATAATGTCAGTTCATAAGTTTGGAGAGATCCAACCAGCTCTTCTACCTTAATAGAGTCTATATGCTTATTCTCCTCAATAGCCGTGATTAGGCCTAAATCGCTCAAGTAAGGATCTAAGAATCTTTCTGACTATCTTAGGCTCCATGTTTCTCTTACCTAGATTGAAGTTAGAATTAACTATGTCATTTAGACTTGTATAGAATTCATCAAAGGTCACACATTCTTTCATTTTAATCTCTTCAAACCTATTGGTTAGCATCTACAATTTAGAGTTCTTAACAACTTACGTTTCCTCATATGTGGTTTGTAAAAAATCACAAACCTCTTTAGCTACTTCACACATTGACATTTGCCTAAACTCTTCGGTGGATACATACATAAACAATGCATGCAAAATCTTGCTATTCCAATTACATTCATCTAAGTTTGTTTTAGTCCAATTTGCAATGGGTGTAAGGATTACTACATCATCAACCGTAGAACTAGGGGACAGCTTAGCCATTAACAACACTTAATCAAATGCGTTCATCCATAGATTTTAAAAAGGCTCTCATTCTAATATTCTAGTAGGCATAATTACTGCCATCAAAATATGATGGGATGGATAACGAACTACTCATCTAGAAATTTAAGGTCATAAATTTAATTTAGGCTCTGATACCACTTGAAAGGTTCTAAATTATCAATTAAGTTTGACCTTACGTGCGAAATTAACATAATTAAAAGTAACAAGTCATTTTAATTATTTCTAGATGGTTAATCAAACAATCCAATTTCCTAAATTGAATTGCTACAGTTTGTAATAAGAAAATAGTGAATAACACTAGATATGTTAATTGAGAAACCTAACGGGATAAAAATTTAGGGACCAAAACCTTCACTATAGATAATATGGATTTATAGTTAGATGCTGCCTGCCTAACTCTACTAGACTTTCCAATCTACTTCCTATAACTTCCAAGATCCTACTAAAACACTAGCTCCCGATCTCCAACAATTATATCTTCAAGTGGATCACCAAGAATGACCAATTCTTATACTCTTCTCGTGCTTGTAGTCCAACCTCTTTCAGTCTTTAGCACTCTTTGAAGTTCATTTGAGAAAGTACATTACCGAGGGTGCTTAAAAAGTGGGTGTTTTGGATTCAATAAATTTGATGTTTTTACCCGACGTGGTTGTATGAATTCAAGAATGAATTGAATGATCTCACCAATGGATTGTGTTACTGAATCTTCAAGGAATAATGTGGAGAGGCAAACAATGAACAACCACCTAAATTTCGTGCAAAGCATTGGGTATTTATAGTTGAAGGTAGTTAGGTAGCTTGAGCCGCATAAAACTCTTCAAAAACGTGAATTAGGGTTTTCCGTATATAATTGTCACTCGAGCGAGACATGGGCGATAGGCGAGCAACAGGGTTTCTATTTTTTGTCACTCGAGCAACATCCAGGCGATAGGCTGGCGAAATTGCGACGTCTCTTCTTTCTTTATTTCGAACTCAAACTCTAACCTACCTAACTCAACTATACAATATTACAACTAACTTCTTGACTTTTTACAACATATTTATTCCAGTACTTTTGTTCACAAATTTGCGAACTACATAAAACCTAACACAATGGATAATACGAGCAAATGGGGATGAAAATTAGCAAGGTTACCTTTCACAATTCTAGCGTTCTTCAAATTTTTCTTGTATTAATGTGGGTAAAAATAGTGGTAAGTGATTTTTCAGGTACATATGTATGCATGCCGTTGGTTATTATCCAGTGAATTTGTATGTAGAGGACATTAAAGCCTTCGATCCTAATGAGGCCTACGATAAAACTGCCATTCTAGTTTATTATGTTACTCCAAATGTGATTCTCTTTTTTTTTTTCTCGCTCTCTAGTTACTTGTTATCCATCCCGATAGCAATACAAGCATCGTGCTGCTAGGCGAAATAGCATGAATGCTGAACCCTATATAACAAAAGTCCAGTAGCCGAAAGCATCTCTAGCTAAAGCTCTAATTCGAGAACACATGGGACACATTAAACAAAGATAAGATGTGCACAAACGAGATATTCTACGTCAAGAACAGCAAAAATGATTGAATAGAGGAATGGCTTGATATCATTTTGGGATTTTGTCTCGGATTCTTCAAACATAAGTTCTAATTATTTTTTCATTGCCAAATATTAAGTGCTACCAGTAGCAATACAGATCAAGTAGTGAAGTGTAATTTAGGGGTGTTTGTGCCCCATGATTTGTGAGTAATGTATTATGAAATCAATAAAGCTATAAGTACAGGAAAAATTTAACAAAACTTGTACTGATGTTGACATAGCAAAATGAAAGTGGACTATTTTTTTTTTTCATCTTCCAATGATGTTGCATCATGTATTGTCTGTAAGATTTTTCTATCAAAAAATTCTATACTTGTAGCATGATTCATCATGGAATAATGATTGATGTTCAAATATGTGGTTAAAAAAGAAGAAATTTTTTTTGATTTACGCGTAATGTTATTTTAATGAAGAATATGTGGTTAAAAATGAGTACTGTAAAAAATATATATATATATATGAAAAAATGTTGTATAATGGTAGATAAACAAAGTCTTAAAAGAGCTGTAAGATATTTTTGAAACTATGATGGTCTTTCCAGTCAAATATTTTATATCCCTGACCTGCAACGTAATGTTGAAAAAAATAAAAAAATAAAAAGCCATTTTCACTTTGGAAAAGGGAGAAATTTAGTGCTTTTTGCCTCATTCACATAATATACGTTTAGAGTGAGTGAGTGAGTGAGTTTGCGGCCCTGTAAGAAGTATGCTTCCCATATAGTTGTCTTATAATTGTGATAATTCCCTGTTGCTAGATTCGTGCCAATCTTTAACAGGAAATAAGAGTGAGTAATGCAGTAAAATAAGTTTGGTTTTTTGTTTATCTAACTTCTCTTAGTTCTTTAAATTGGTTGATTTTGTAAATGCAGCAATCGAAGGTAGATTTAAAAAAATAAAAAATAAAAAAAATAATCCAGGTTAAGTTGGGGCCATGTTCCTCAGCTACATTGCTGTTACTCTATATAGCTGCAAAAAAATAATGATATAATAGTGCTCATAGCAGTATAAGCTGGATTTAATGATTCTGATGGTAGTATGAGTTTGAATGAAGCAATCATAAAGTTTTATTGATGATGAATGGAACTCTTTTGCTAAATAAGTCACCTCTAGTCATTGAAATCTCCATCTTGTAAAATCCCCATCAGTCGGGGCAGAATAATCGATGCGATGCACAAAGGGTAGTGCATCACAAAGCAAGGCATTCTCTGACGATGATGGCAGAATGGTCCTGAATTGTACCGTTGTCCGAAAAATTCATGTTAAGTTTTGAAGGACTTCTGGGCTCATATCAGGTCAAATTTATCCGAAAGTGTGGACATGAGCAAGAATATATCAGGTTTTAAGCAGTAAAGATTTCTTGAAATTAGAAGGAGTTACGGCTGATTTCCAACTGCATTATGTTTTATTAGAGAATGTGTGGTTAAAACGTAAGAAAAAGTTGAGTTTACACGTAAAATTATTTTATAGGAGAATGTATAGTCAAAAATGAGTTTTTTGAAAAAATGAGGGGACCACTTTTCTTGGCATGTCTTGCAAATTCTTATCGATTGCACACTTCAAGCAATAAGCTATATTTGGAATAAGAACCATGCTTTGCCAGAATCTATACGGGAGAATGTGCTACCTTATCATAGGGCAATGGCAAAAAATAGGGGGAAAAAAACTACTAAACAAGTGCTATCAACGCAATACCTATAAACACTCTGGCAAGAAAATCCTGTACATAAGGCTTTTTCTTTGGAACAATTAAACTACTTATACACTTTGTATGTATTAAGTTAGACATTTTAAGACATGTCAAAATCTGTGTCATAAATTATTTAACAATATTAAAATTAATATATAAAAAATTTTCACCTCACAACAATGTCAAACTTGATTTAACTATAGCAAAACTATATTTGAAAACCTCCAAAAGATAGTTGAATGTCAAATCACATGAATTTTTGGAAAATTCATATAATGTCATAAGGGCACTAAAGTAACCTCGAGGGTCTCCCAATGTTGAGAGCATCCAATCATTCACACCATTAATGGTGTTTATCAGACACGGTGCAAAATATGTTGTACATCTTTCCTCATCGAATCTTGACAAGTACTACAAAATAATATGTTAGGCCCCTTTTAGTTGATAATTGAGACATTAATGTCTATGTGTCAAAATGCCTACAAATTTCACATTCTCAAATTCAAAAGTAAAAAAATAAATGACATATTAAGGCTCTGTCTGGTGCAGATTATTAGCTGAAAAGAATGAATTTTTCTATCGTTGTGGCCGTAATTTTTGACTGACTCTTTCTTTGATGAGACCCGTAATTGGACTCAATGGTAAGAAAATGACTGAAAATTCATTGAAAAATCACAGTCAGGGCCTAAGGTTATTCCCTATTCGATCAATCTACAAGATCCCAAGGTAACATTAACTGTAATTTATAAACAAAATAACATTTGTGGAAAATTTGTCCTTGAAACACCCAAAAAAAAAAAAAAATCTCATTACATACTTTCTTGCAGAAATTTTGAATTTTTTCTCAACGGTTAATTAAAGAAGAAAAAATTTGGGGGGGGGGGGGGGGGGTGTTTTTTTTTTAAAAAAAAAAAAAATTTTTTAAAAAAAAAAAAAAAAAAAATTTCTATCCAAAAATAATTAGAATTCTATGTCTAAAACTTGTCCAAACTTGAAATTAGAAAACTAAATGTATTGAAATGACAAAGTGATATATTTCAAAATGGTTGTTCCCATTACCAAACCTGTTAAATTCAGCGTTACCTTTTGCAAAAATTTTACATCGAAACAGTTGAAGTCTATTAGGCACATCATTTATTTTGGTCATTGGTACGTAGGGTGAGGGGTGTGGCACAAAGTGCATACAGAGAGAGAGAGAGAGGTACTTGTGGCATAACTTGCTATAATTAACTCATGATACATTAAGTTTTGATTCAAATTCCAGAAAGAATATTTCACATCGAGGGACTTGAGCCAAGTTCTGGTATGTTTACCAGAGAATTTAAGATAAAATCCACATGTAGTAAGTTGACCATAACGTCAGCGCAATTGATGCCACGATATAATTCCAGAACATGATAACTGAGCACTCAGTCTCTCCAACTTCAAACAACTGGGTTATTGTACCTGTCCATTTTGTTGAACAACAGAGTATTGACGTTCAGAATAGAGCTAAGAAATTCAAATTTTTTAAACTTGTAATCCATTCACTTTTTACTAGTTTGCCATCTACAAACTATAGCTGATAGTTTCTACCTTGAAAGTTATGTCAAAACTGCAGACTCAAGTCTAAATGAAGACTAAGCACTGGAGCTAAAAAAATCAGGGAGACTAATGTTTTCCGTCATCAGTTACTTGTAACCAGTCTATTTCATTTCCAAGTGCAAAATTATACAGAGCAGTTTTCTTCTTACACAAGTCAAATCCTTAAGAATTATGAATGCAGCACCTCATTTTACAGAGAGCCTAAATTTGGACACAGATATATCAGAACTGAAATGAAAATGATTGGTTCCATTGTCATAATCTTTTAACAGGAATGAACCTTACTATATGATTTATAATCTGGACGTTACTCTAAAATCCATTCCCTCACTGTGAATCCTGAACAAAGCAAATCATATAAATGTTAACAAAGGTAGACTTTTACCTATGGCCATTGCTGGTGGAACTGCATACTGAAGCAGAAGAACAAAGTGATATAATGGATCTGATCCCACCATGCCAAACAATTGTGCAGCTTTAATAATCAGGACCCCAATAAGAGGCAAGAAAATAAACCTAACTACAGTGATCCCTATGATGAGCCACAAGCTCAATGTTGATCTTCTGAAACCTGAAAGGAAGTAGATCTTTGAAATATTAACACCAGAAATCAATAAAATTTCTCGTCACGTCTGGTGCGGAAAAAGAAAACTTACCTATAGCAAGTTAAAAAAATTCAAGAAAACTAGAAAAAAGTTAAGTTACCTCTAAGAAGATTCGCTCCCATTATCAAAGTCATGGATGGTATCGCTGCATCCCTGGAACGAAACAGCGAAAGTAAGTGAACCTTTTGACTTCATTTCATTTTCATGACTATCAAGACTCATGCAGTAACATGATTGCCTCGACAATAAATCCCATAAATGGGTTGCAGAGATGGAAAACTTTAGCTTGTTGCAGACAATATCTGAATTTGATTATCCCTGTTCATCAGTTTTCTTTTCTTTGTATAAGACAGAAAATGTTAAGTCTTAGGTGGACTAATTATGGTAAGAATTCATAAGGCAGATTATGGTACGTTATCTATATTTATCCTTTTTTAGCTATTTGTTAACTTAAAAATACCGTCTCTCTCTTTGAAATTCAAAGACAAAATAGTTGAATAAATTTTCTTTCCTCTTCGTATTTTTGCTTTAATTCCTTTTACTGGATAATTTAAACATTAATAGACCTATTCCTAGAAAATTTTTGAAGTAGAAGTTTAAATTCTACCCTTTCTGCAGCTGATCTTAAAATAATGAGTTTGACCGTGTTCTAATCTAAAAGCATTCTTTTCTTTTCCTCACCACTTGAGTCTCCCCAGACCAGTGGCACCAAAATAAAAAGGACCCTTTCTCTGAGTTAGCACTCATTCTTTTATCAAAATATCCATTCATCATTTTGATTGTTCAAAACTTCGACATATATTCAGTCCCAGTATGATATCTTATGAAGGAAAATGAGACATAGGTTAACAACATGCATTCCTCAATTAAGATTTCTACTAGCATCAGAACAGTAATGAATAGTAGCAGCATTCATACCCCAGCAAAGAGAGAGAATTTGCAATCACACGCAAAGGAGCATTATCACCAACCATAATACGATGAATTGGTGTGACAACTCCAATGGTAACGCCAATAATCTGCAAAAAGAAGAAACAATTAGTAAGAAACCTAGCCAAATAGTTCCAGGGAGGAGCACCTCTGTCACATAATTGTACAACTGTATAAATATGAATAGCTTTAATAACTTTTTGATTTAGATTTCTTATGTTAACAATTTTAAATGTCACACCACTTGTGATATTCACAAGTTATATTACCTGTGTCAAGTAGGTAAAATGACTTGATAAATTTCCAGGAAAAGTCCATTCAAAGGTCTAAGACGCATTACAGAACTCTGGAAGCTTATTTTTACAAGTCTGAAACTGGATTTAGACGTATCAATGATTGCTGAAGGAGATGTGGTATACCTGAACTACTTTTATGGTTTGCATAAGAATATTGTGAGCATGATTCAACTTATTTAGGACCTTAAAACTATTTTCTTAAGAAATTTTGTATTTAGATGTACAAGATGCGTTCCAGAGTTGTGGAACCTGATATCAGACTTTTGAGGCTTTAAATAGCAAAGTATAATCCATGATTGTAGATGACGGAAATTTATTGAACATGTTTGTTTACTATACACATGTCCGTGTCAGTGCAGGCCCTAAATCTGAAGCTTTCTGGTATACAAATATTCAAAAACTTTCAAATTCCGAACATAATGATTGGCTAGGACATTTTTCAGCTAATAACAAATTTTCTTGCACAAATAGCCTTATCCCAGAATTAAGGAATTTGTTTATGAGAAATACAATTTCATAGCTTGTTTGATAAGGTAGATTGTTCAGTACTTTACAATATTATGGAATAAAAGAAGCTAAAATATTGTCCAAAATAATATTCATTCTTACATAACTAGAATGCCCTCATTGGCAGCCGCAGTGTGGGGGTTCGATTCCTGAAACATGGAATTGAACTCTTTGTAGGCGCAATGTACAGGCAACTCTTATTCCTTGGCCTGTTGGGGCATATCCCGCGATTTACCTCCCTCACAAAGCTTTAGGGGCGGGACGGTGGGGACCCTCAAGGTTGGGGTTCAAGCTTTTTTTTTTTAATACTGATTTTCAGCCTTATTATAAAATCTCTTCAGAAAGGTCAATTATTTTAAATGGTCATATAGTAATCTGCACTGTGGGTGAATCTTACCATATCAGTTGGATTTGAAGGCAGTTCATTGATTGTATGAAAATATATTCTGTGCGTGTACTTGCTGAAAAGCCACACCAAATGTCTTTGCAGTCTGACATTTCCGGAAAAAGTAACATAACAAGGCCATATGATATTCCTAATACTTTAAATGACAACAAATTGAGAACATGCAGATTATAAGCAATCTTTCTCTTCTCATAAAAGTCTCTTTCGTGGGGCCAAGGGCATGAGAACGGTAAAGCCACACCAAATGTCTTGTGCATTTATTTGCTACTTTTTCTTCCAACTTCAATAATATAATATTCACGGAATGGCTAACTATTGACTAATGCAATAGAACTCTTCAACTAAAAGAGTAATATGACTATTTACTCATCATACTGGAGTGACTGCTGTAATTAAATTTAGCATTGTATAATACCGTTGCAATGGTTGGAGGTCGCAAAAGGATCGTCAGGTCAACAATTCTCAACAACTTATTCACCTGCAGATTTATCTTCTTAAATATTGTGACCTGTAAAAGGTATAAATTGATGGCATACTTACAAACTTCGTAAGAGAAATCACATTGAAATAAAAGGTAAACAGAAGTTGTTGATTTCTTAAATATACATGAATGTTCTCCCAAAGTTATCATGTATAGGGTTGCCACGTGTGTCTAGCAAGGAGTTAGAAAAATGAGACTTTCTCATTTACTTGTTTAGTCCTGGAGTTAGAAAAATGAGACTTTCTCCTTTACTTGTCTAGTACTTTGATGTACGACGTAAGAAATTTCCTCTTCCTATGTTTCTCTTAGTACCAAACAAAAAAGTCATACATTCTAACAAATGTTCCAACTTTGAGTTTGTAAAACATATTAAAATGATTCCTCTATTAAGAGGTTGTTTGCTAACTAAAGAAGAATGCATATTAGAAAAATCCACATTGCCTACATTTCATGTAAAGTGTGATAAACATAATAAAGGAAAAGAAGAAAGACAAAGAGAACCTTAGTTTTGTCCTCAGAGCTTCCAAGAAGCAGCTCAACTGGAGCTTCTTGGATCTCATAGCATGGAATACTCTTCGATAATAGAGCTTCTCTACTGCTGTCTGGGAATATTTCTGAGCTTTTATCACACTGATGTTCATCAATTGTTGAGTTTATCTTCGTGCCAACGTCATCCTTACTCCCGTATGCTCTTATTATGTTATAAACATACGACCAAACAAAAACAGCCCCAATCTACAAGAAGACAAGGCAAAAAGAAAGTAACACAAGATAGAAGGAAAACGAAAAATTATTAAACTAATTTTCCGTGTTGTCAGGAACTGTATAGAGATAGAAAAGAAATTATTTATACAGTTTGAAGCTCTCATACAATGCAATTTAGGACCGGTGTTAATTATATAGATGCTAGATAGAGAATATGTGAAGATACTAGCACAAGCATCTATGTGGTGAAACTAAGCTCATTTATGCCAGTACGTAGAGTAATAAATTATGTACATTACCGACATAGAGAGGGATACATAAGTCATTCCATTTATAGAGCAAGTAGATGAATCTCCAAATGGATTATTTTTTTCTTCACAGGTTGCTGGGATGATAATAACCGGCAAGTTTCCCAAATTACCTGTTCAGGCCAAAGAGCCACAAACTAAGTGATAAATTCAAGAAACATCAAGAACAGTTAGGGTCAATATGGAGATCCTGATTCAAATCAGAATTAGATTTACACCTGCAAGTCACAACGGGAATAATTTTATGAATTTGGCGAAATGAAACCGAGTTTCAATTCTATAATTTCCTCTATCATTAGAGGCCAATTCCTACAAATGAAAGCTCTAATAGAATTAGGATTTATGAATTATGACTTAAAGGTTGCAGCACCTAGAGATGGCCATAAACTGCAAATGCCTTGTTCAAAATTCTAAGATATTCTAAGATACTTAATGAATTATGATCATTGTATGAATTTACGGGGAAGGCCTTTAATAAATTTTCATGTCTACACCTTATTGTCAAGTACTCTGACCCATAAAATATTATTCTACACAGTACTCAGCATGGCAGTGGAAGAGATTTTAGCTTCTTTTTCTTCCTTAATACTATTCAACACCGTATAATCTACCCTACTGAACAAGCAATACCCAAAGTGCTTTTTTCAAACAATCATTGACAAGTTGAAGTTTCTTATGAAGGAAAGTTTGCGTTGCTGTCCTTTTGGATTGTTTTATCCTTTCAATATATAAACAACACCTATTTTTGTATAAAAACAGAGTATGTGGTCAACCATTAAGTCATAGCTACCATATAGCTTTACAAATTCCATAACAATCCCCTCTCCCCCTGCCTCCCTGGAAGGAAAATAAGAGAGGACATAATATTATCGTTACTTTACTATTATTGTTTCACAGAATTTACAATTCCAAAAGCACCCTGCAATATGTTCAAGGAAAAGAAGAGCAACACTTCAAGAGCAGGAATTGTGACAACAGCCAGTGTATAAGGTGGATGATAAGAACAGATAGTGTAACTGGTGTAAATTTAATTTAATCAGAGTTCATTTGTGAACATAGTTTGTGGAATTCTGACTATATGTAATGATATGAACATATTATTGGAACATAGTATCACAAATGTGTGGTGAACAACAAGGTCCTGAAAGCACGTCAGCACGTCAACCTTGAAATGACAGAGAAAATAAGCAATCATGTAACTGAAGCCAAGCCTCTGTATTTTAATATTATCATAGGTAGAAGAAGCACATGAGACAACAGAATATGCCAAGCCGCACTGCAAGACTTTTACTGTGACATCGACCCCCGACCCAATGGAGAATGCTTGTTGGAATGGGAAATTTGGATAGATTTGTCTCTACCATTAAGCGCCAATTCAAGACCCCTTTTTTTCTTCTTCTTCTTTTGTTTGCTTGCCCATCTGTAATTTTCGTAATTACCATTATCTTGTTTCTGTGGTGAACAACAAGGTCCTGAAAGCACGTCAGCACGTCAACCTTGAAATGACAGAGAAAATAAGCAATCATGTAACTGAAGCCAAGCCTCTGTATTTTAATATTATCACAAGGTAGAAGAAGCACATGAGACAACAGAATATGCCAAGCCGCACTGCAAGACTTTTACTGTGACATCGACCCCCGACCCAATGGAGAATGCTTGTTGGAATGGGAAATTTGGATAGATTTGTCTCTACCATTAAGCGCCAATTCAAGACCCCTTTTTTTCTTCTTCTTCTTTTGTTTGCTTGCCCATCTGTAATTTTCGTAATTACCATTATCTTGTTTCAGAAACGTAACAAATAATATTACAATTTTTTGAACAAATTATACTTTTAAGAAGTAAAATAGAATAATAGAAAAGGAGAGAGATTGTCGATTTTGATAGTTGCAGGAAAATAATTTTATATATAATCTGCATCTGTACCCCTTCGGAGTCTGAGGGGAGCAGAAAAGAACGGTGTTGTCATCAAATCAAAAAAATGGCAAGCTAGAAGAAGAACTATTAATTAAATAATTACAGACAACAGTGTGATCTGTCGAAGTAACATTATTTATCATTATTGATACTAAAATATTGAATGCTTCTACACGTACAAAAAGAATTTTGACAGAATATATACAGACAACTCACAATTCTGAGACCCACACATTTTTGACATTTTTTATATAGCATGAGACCCACACACTTGTCTCTATTAGGGTGGAATTCAATGAAATAAATTTTATACAACCAATTTTTTCCTAAAATATTAGTGTACATTGCACTAATGTGGCATGAAATGGAGGATATAACTAAATGAATACATTTCAATGATCTTATAACATAGCGCTGCCTAAATTGATATTCTAACACCAATCTATTGCTAACAATACCATCTGAACTCAACTTCAAGAACCAAAAAATTGCAACAATTCTTTTTCAAAGCAATTATAACTGACAAGCCGATGCCAAAACATTGTTAGCCCCTGTGTAGGAGTAATTTTTATCACATCTTAACAACTTTTTTTACCGTTGGCAAGTGCACATGGATCCCATTGCTATCGCCATTGTTGACTACCTTAAAAATAAATTATCAAAAAACCCCCACTTTCAAGAAGAATGAATTAAGGCCCTATTTGATATGCCCTTATTTTTCATGGAAAATGAAAATTAAATTCCATTTCCCACTTTTTGACATGTTTGATGGTAGAATTTTTCAATGGAAATAGTCTTCCCCAAACTCTTGCTACATCAGCTTCTTCTAGCTTTTTGAATGGTGGGAATTGTTTTTCCAGGTTTTTGTTTTTTTTTTGTTTTTTAAACAATTGAAACAAATTCTAGGAATTCTAATTCAAGATGCATTTTGAGAGGGGCAGACATAAAAATATTTAGTTAGGAGGATACAATCAAACTCGCTACAAATCAAATACTTTGTTTTTAATTTTTGAATGATTTATACTTGATGCGAAAAAATGTAGATTTACATTTAAAAAATTTTTATTAATTAATATTTTATTCATCATTTTCATCCATTTGATTTCGAACAGTCATTTTATTAATATTTTACTCATCACAAAAAAATTCATATTTACATTTAAAAAATTTATAGTGTATTTAATACAAACAATCAATTTAAGAAAAAACATATAACTAATATTAAATCAAATTAATACAATTCATTAAGCCCTTGTTTGAGCCCCATTTTTTTTTTTATCAAAATACATTTTTCAACAATAATTTGATATCATTTCAACCACATATTTTTCAATAGAATAATATTACACGCAAACCCATATCATTACTTTTTAACCACACATTCTCCATCATAACACTATTTCAAAATTCATTTTTCTAGAAAAATGTAGCTCAAACAACCCCTAAATATAAATTAAATTGGATATAATCAATTTAGACACATTTCATGTATACAAATATGAAAGGAGAAAATACAAATTTATATTCTAATTAATTGAAAAGTGAAAAATTGTATTAGATATGATAATTTGTAGAAAAATTAGAAAGGTTAAAATTTTGGTAAAGGGGTTAAAATCAAATTTTTATTAAATTTTGATAAAAGTTAAAGGATTCCATGAAATATGTTATTAAAATTAATTATTAACTTTTATTTAGATTAAAATTTAGATTTCAATCGATACCAAACAAAATTCATCCCACCCGCATAAATAAATAAATAAAGTTGAGAGGTCACGTGACCCCTTAGGACCCCTTGATTCCGCCTCTGCATCTAAGTACAAAATGAAGCATACAATAAAAAATGCAAAGCATCACATTCATTCATGTGATTTTTTTGCCAGTAATGCTATAGAAAAAGGGTCAAAAACAAGGTAAAAAAATAGGATGGACACGTTTCGAAACATGATTGAACACTTTAAAAAAAAATTTAAAAATCCAACCAGCCAATTTCTGTCAAATCAATCTGTCCTCTGATTTCCTTTTTTTTTTTAGCCTGTCTGACTGACTTTATTCTTATTTTGCCACACTACTATTCTCGATAGTTTGGGGACTCTAGAAATCGATAATACTTCCATTCAGGGAATGCCTTTAATGCCACAACTGAACCGGAGACATTATGCAACCCTCAACAAGACCAATATAAACCATGGAAAATCTACACCAACCCAATGAAAACAGAAATTGGAGCAATAACTTCTGAGACATGCTACAAAAACAAGGTCAAATACAAGGGACAGCGTGTCAAAGCATGAATAGGTAGTTTGAAAAAAACAAAAAACAAAACACCTTACCAAATGCTGCCAACTCAGTCTGTCCAGACTTTCCCAATTTTTAACCCAATTCAACCATATTTCCCATAACTTCAAGTAGTTTTGTGTAATCAATATCTTGCGATATAATGTACAATTAATTAAAAAACACGAAAACTGCCCTGATCAGAACTTCCCATGTGAAAAAAAAATCAACAATGGGAAAGGGCTATCACAGAGAATAAAAGAAGCCCTCCATAATATTGTATAGATTAATACACGCACCAAAACAGATACAAGACTTCAGTTAAATAAATAGTATAAAGTGCCTGCTTAGAACAGCATTGCAACTTCCATCATGAATCCGGCACCATCGACACCAAGTCCAATTCTTCATCGGAATCAATTACATCTTCAAAATCATAATAAGGATTTACCTGCCATGAATGTTTAACATCATGTTTTTACTCAGATACGATTATTTCTATTGATCTAGAAATATTAATTTAACTTTAAACGGTAAATTTTTATATTGCTTTCACAACTACAATCCATGAATCAAGTAACCTGTATGTCTTCAACCAAAAAGACAAGGAAATGAAACTAATATCAAACATGTTGCTATCCCCTAAGAAAGCCAAAGAGCCTCCAACCACATATTTTTTAATGTGACGTGTAACTTAGTTTAATATAAGATTTTGAGATTTCTGTTTTACATATTGTTAGGTCAAGTAGGATATATCACCTTTGGTCTTGGAGTAACGGCTTCAAAGCTATGAAAAATTGGGGAGTCAAAGTCTGGGGGTTCCAAAACAACATATGCTCCTTTGTTTCCGTACCTCTCTTCTGTTGCCTGCAATGCTCACAATAAGTCCAATACTTATCAAATTTTTGTTCTCTCCTCTCTCTCTCTCTCTCTCTCTCTCTCTCGCTGAGAAATAGCAATTAAAACAGCACAGTTTTGCAAATAGGATCCTGTTTGATACCCATTTTTTTGCAAAAAATGCATTTTGGAATAATGATTGGATGGAGAATGTGTGGTTAAAAAATAAGGAAAAGTTTTGGGTTTCCGTGTAATATAATTTTATTGAGGAATTTGTGGTTGAAAAGAGAGAAAAATGTATTTTGAGAAAAATGGGAATCAATCAAGGCCCAAGTATAATTTCAATATTATGCACAGAGTTTAAAGCTACCTGAAACTGTGGATAATCTGGGGCGCTAAATAGTGTGATGAGTTTCCCAGACTCTACAATATGATCTATAGTATATCCTACATCCATTCCTCCAAGATCAGGCCGCTTGAAAGTTTTGGGTTTCCGTGTAATATAATTTTATTGAGGAATTTGTGGTTGAAAAGAGAGAAAAATGTATTTTGAGAAAAATGGGAATCAATCAAGGCCCAAGTATAATTTCAATATTATGCACAGAGTTTAAAGCTACCTGAAACTGTGGATAATCTGGGGCGCTAAATAGTGTGATGAGTTTCCCAGACTCTACAATATGATCTATAGTATATCCTACATCCATTCCTCCAAGATCAGGCCGCTTGTCCCTTGCATCAGGACCTTCATGCGACCTAATGATCAACTGAGGTAACCAGAAATAAAAGTTTAAGCTATCATATCAATTTCAACAAGTGTGTGTGTGTTAGACAGACAGAACAAATTCAAATCAAATCAAATTTCATTTATCAAGCAATCGAAAGGGAAAAATTTACAGTTTTAGCTTGAGGCAATATTTAAGATTTATCATGCCCTTATCCAGGTCGAGTATCACTTAAATTATAATTCAAGCTCAGACAGTATCCATCGGTGAGTTAAACCGATGCGCGGGGCTTCATCCTTAATGAAAAATCCTCTATGTAAAGACAATTTAAGGCAAGTTTCTACATGCTCTTTAAAATAATTGAGGTAGAAGGGTGAGAAGCATTCCAAAGGGACCCTACATATATCCTTCCTTGCTTTTCTCTTCTATTCCACCCCCAGCAGTTATTTCAGAGAGGAAGGATAAGGGTTATGGAAAAGAAGGGAGGATCAGGATTTTTTACAAGAGCTGTCTGCAAGGATTTGGTCTCATATAAACTAGCTGTACCACGAAAGAGGATACAACAATTAAAAATTGGAAACTGCAACTTTAAGTCTTTATTTTCCATAACATCCTATATGATGATGTGATGGAGAATTAACAGGAATATTATTGTTAGTTTCCAGATTTAAATGCGTATTATAGGAAATGTTATTATAGTTTGATTTAATACCTTTTATAGTATTTTCTTACATGGTATAGGCCTTTTGAAACACTATTTATAGGGATCTAATGATACGTAATTAGAAACCTTTGAATGAATGAATAATTGATATTTTCCTACCCCAATTCTCTCGTCTCTTCCCTTCCGTCTGTCTAACTCTCCTCCCCTTGTTACCTCCCTCATTCTATCTCCCTCCTTTCTCTTCCTCCACTCTTCCCTTTCCCCTTATCGTATAATTCTCTTCTTGGATCCTACGTCATGATGTTGCGAACAGCATCTGGAGGAAAGAGGCCATCATTAAAACCGAACAGTTAGGAGCATCAATAAACTGCAGTAAAATACAGTAGATATTGAGTTGCATTTTCCTCACAACTTAAGCTAGTTCTATCATACCTTCTAATTTAAGTTGACAAAGAAAAGAAGGATAGGAAGGCCTGGCAAAAGCAATATGACATGGCATACAAAATGAGAGAGATCATCAAGGATAGAATGTCTTCACCTTTAAATTAAACTTCTTCAAAAATTCTTCAGTACAATCTGGACCCCATAATAAACCAATGCCCCTCTCTTTATTTGGGGAAAGACCAGGGATCATTGATGGATCTGACCAAAGGACATCACCAGGAATCAAATTTGAACCTTCCCAAGGAGGATCAAGGACAGATCTCCTAGCCTTGGCCAACTCATCCAGGCAACCAAGAGTTAAAGCATTGGCTTCAGGGTTATGAACTACTTTACGATTCTTCCTTTTAGCCCTTTTTGAAGGGGTGACAACTGTGCCACGAAAAAGCCCACCATGTGCAGTATAAACACGCCCAGCTATAATGGAAGCAAGAGGTAGTCCTTCAAAACAGCCTAAACACTTTCTGTAGACATGTTTTCCTCTATCTCCATACTTGGTCAAGACTTCTTTCTCAAATCCATAAACAGAAGTACAATATTTTGACTCGTGATTTCCACGAAGCAAATATACCTTGTGAGGCATAAGAACCTACAAAATATGCATTTCCATTATAGTATAGTTACATTCCAAACATTTATTTCTGAATGTGTATTTAAACTGTGTGATAAAGTAGATTATCTGACCATATGGACACAATCTTGTGGTAAGAGCGGAGGACCATAATTCTGAATTGAAATCTAATAAATATCAAGATTATAATTAAAACCTTGTAAAATAACACATGAATAGAGACCATCCTCATCAGGACTACTGTGGTACCAGAAAATGTAGTTCAATGTTCTGGGATTCGAAAGTAACAAAGTTATGGTTAATTCAATGAGCAGCACTGTAAGTAGGCTTTGTTAATTTTGAGGTTTTGAAACTAGTGAAAAACAATGGAAAAAGGAAAAGAACAAGAAGAAGCATCATCAAAAATTCCCATGAGTTCAAAGCTTTGTACCTACTTCGTAGTAAGACGTGTACTAAAGAAGATTACAATCATATCCATAGGCTCCAAAAGATCTTTTTATCCAATTGGTACATGGCACCTTTCCCTGGCCCCCAAAAACTAACCATACTGACTATAACATAATTTTGAACTATCTGGAAAAATCAAAAAGGTAGGTAGAAGTAAATAAAGAATAATTCTGGAAGACCCTGCTGATTGCAGGATTTCAAGAAAATGGAAATTAAAGACATGCCTCTAACTCATAAATAAATGAAAGTATATTAAAAAACTGAGGCACCTCTAAAATACCAAAAAATGACTAGAAGAAGAAACAAAATGCATTGGCAACTGGAACATTTCACTTTCCATGAAGTCCGTCTATATCTGTTCATCTTTAGACATAAATAAGCTCTCATTCATAAATGCAATGCCAGAAGAAGATATACATTAGAAATAACATGCCCTAGGATGGACGCAAAAGACTAACTTTTTAGTTGAAATAGTTGTAGATGGAACCAAATGTCACTAAAGGATTCATAGAACCAACCCCCAGTTCAATAGAGCAAGGCTTAACTGCTTGTTCTTGTTGTTGTTTTGTTATGTTTTCCAACTGGGGTCAAGCACAACCACAGCTCCAACCATGCTCTGGCATTTGTCAGGCATATCAAAATGTGTCCAAAAAAACTAAAATAGTATTTGGCATTTACAGCAATCTTGCTCTCTAGAACTGTGCAGTAGCAGCGTGGTTTTCTCAACAGGGAGAAGAGATAGATCCTGACAAGTCAACTTAATTTTTATTTTACCATTTAATGCAAACCTCAGTTTTTACAGTAAGTCACATAATTGAAACAAGCACTATTACCAAATGTATTTAATGGAAGTAAAGGAAACATAATTCAAATTCAGCTAACAATTTTGAACTAAAGCATCCATAATCTTCATCCACGCAACAAATTTTTATTTTTACTTAAAGAAGCAGAAAAGATCAAATTCGAACCACTATCTTACACTCCAAAAGGGAAGTTATTTAGATCAAAACCAGATGATAATTACAGATACTGAAATAAAGCTTATAGCTTTTACCTTCCACGCCAGTAACAGTAGAAAGACCTCAAGACCCCAAGCACCTCTGTCCACATAGTCTCCATTGAACACAAAAAACCGATCCTCATCCGGGTATCCAGCGTTCTTAAACAAAAACAGAACATCATGCAACTGGCCGTGCACGTCACCAACTACTACAACTCGGGAATCAGAACCCAAACCGGATTCTGAATCAATTTTCACACAATTAAGCTCCTTATGCAAAATCTTGGACGCCGTAAGCACGAGTTGATCAAAGACCTCGACCGAAAGCACAGAGGCAAACTCGGAAGGCGGCAGGGACTTGGAGGCCCAGTCGAAAGCCTGCATCAGGTTAGTGACCCAAGATAAGGTTAGTACTCCGTCCGGTGGCCATGTGAGGGGGATCTGAGGCGGTAGGGACTGCGTCGGGGAAGGCGGCTTGGAGTCAGATGAGCTGGAGCCCGAGGCCACGGAGGTGGTGGTGGAGAAGAAATCTTCATCCGAAAATGGCGGAGCCGGCGGCGAGGACAGGAGGGGAGCAGATTTATTGGGGTTTGGGGAATCGGATCGTGGAAGCATAATTGAATGTTTTAATTTTCCTCAACAAGAATTCATATTTGACAATAATGTGATCCGTTTAATTGAGGAAAGAAATCCGCGGAGAAGGAGGATAATTTTCCCAGCATAAGGATTTACCTGCCAAATAATTTCGAAGGTCGCCCACTGAGAAGGTGCAATTACAGGTAAGCACTCACAGGCGCTGCACAGCCAAGTTTGAAATCCATTTTTTTCAGTCAAAATAAAATGAGTAGTGCTTGAGCATTTACATTGGAGAGTCCGTAATCTTACGTGATACACTATTATTTGTCTGTTTAAAATATAATTAATTTTTGAATAATGTTATTTGTAGTCGCTCAATGCGACAGTCGTCTTACGTGATATATACATGACAGGTAGTTATTTGATGCATTAATGAATAAAAAACCTACCACATTAATGCATCAAATAATCATCTGTCATGTGTATGTCACGTAGGGCGACTATTGCAATGAGCGATTACGAATAGCATTACTCTTAACTTTTTCAACTAATATTTTCCCTCCACATCACATTATGTCATTTTTTATGTACATTTATTATGTACACTCGACAATATCTTGTCTTGCACCTTAAGCCCTGTTTGTCATCTATTATTTGATAAATCAGAAAGTTTTGAATAGTATATGTTAGAGAATGAATGATTAAAAAGTAAAGAAACTTTATTATTTTATGTGTAAAATATTTTACTACATGAATAGCAAATTATTTAAAATTTTAAAGGCCGTCAAATAGGCCCTAAATTTTTATGAAGTATATAAAACTTCATATAACTGTTCAGCTAAGGTGTGAGATTGCAATCTTCAATTATAAAGTTCATGTAAGCATATAGAGTATTTTGTAATTACCTCATCAGACTTATCGAGCTTTCCATTAGATGTCTGATAATTTAAACGGATCGTGAACTCCATTAGTTTTTTATGAAAATATAAGTCGTCTAACTATACTTGAGGAAGCAAGCATATCTTAAAATATTTGAAAACACTAAATTATTTGCTTGACGGTTAATTTTAAAATTGATACTAGTATTTTGAAATAATTTATAATTATTTGTTGAATTAGAAAATATCATTACACAATAAATAAATACAACCTGGTGTCATTGAGAATGGTAATTGACACAAAACGTCTCTACATTTTAAGTTTATTGTGGAAAACATTATTACCTTTCATTTTTTGGTATTTTCGCCCATACCTTCCATATTTCTTTGTGTTGAACGTCATTTTTCATCTATTTTTGACAAATTTACCTTCCTATACAAATAAAACAAAAGAAAAAATAGAGAAATAATTGCAACCATGGTCCCAAATTTTCAAAAAAAAATGGGGACACTCTCTTCAAAAGGTATAGGCACGCTCTTCTTTTTGTTTATACCTTTTCAAAGAATCTTCATGTGCAAACCCTTTACTTCAGTGTTGAGTTAAGTAACAAGAAGAATTTCTATCAAAGAATCTTCCCAAAAGAATGGTGTCGCTGAAAGCAAGGAGCATGCCACCATCAGTAGGTTTAGGCGCTACAGTTTGGGTAGAAATAGCAGCAGGGAGTGCCTATACTCTTCTTCATTGAAATCAGTTCTCGAATTCAACCATCAACAGTTGACCGTTCTTGGAGTGGCACATGATATTAGGGAGTCCCTGCCTTATTGGGTTGTAAGTTCTTGACCATTCTTCAACCAACCAAACTGTTTAGTCCCTACCTTATTCGGTTGTAAGTTCTGTCATTTCCCCTCTATAAAGAACTGGGATTATATCTATAGTAAAACAATTTTACTAAGGGAGGTACATCGAAGCCGAGTGTTCCGCAGCGACAAGAAGTATCGCAATTGATGGTGAAGCCAATGTAAAAGTGGTTGCGTGGTTGCAATTTGTAATTTTTTGAAAATTTGTAACTCATTTGTAATTTTTTAAATATTTGGGACCATGATTGCAATTAGTTCTCTATTTTTTTTTTTAATTTTGTTTTATTTCTATAAGAGAGTAAAATTGTCAAAAATGAATGAAAATGACGTTCAGCGCAAAGAAGGTAGAAAGTATGAGCGAAAATGCCAAAAAATGAAAGGTATGAACATTTTTCATAATTAATTTGAAAAGTATGGACGTTTTGTGTCAATTACCCCATTATGAAAACGTCTTTATTGTCAAATAGCATATACACCCAACAATATCCTTAATTTAGGCTTCATTTTTTCCGATATTTTTTTTTTCCATCCTCGTTTTTTAACAACCAAATGAGGTGCTAAGGTGTATAATATTCCAGTTTGTTTAGACAATATAGGAAGTTAATTAAATGCATTTAATATAAAACAAAAATAGAGAGTGGATAGCAAAATCTACTCTTACAAATGTACTACTTTATCGAATTCTTTAAAGTTGCCTTATTCGTAGAGGTGGATCCAGCATGGGTGGATTTATTAAATATTAATATATATGTTGTTATGTAAGAAAAATTCTAAACGAATAGGGCCTGATGATAGGCTGTGTTGAAAGGGGCTGAGACTGAGATGGCCTGAGCCCCTAATTTGAATTTCAAAAACTTCAGATCAAGGGCTGAGGCTGAGGCTGAGGCTGAGCCACCTAAACTCTCGTCAGTGTAGAAGAGCTCATTGTGTAAAGATTAGTCAGTATGGTTTGCAAATCTTGTGCATATTTGTTCACTCTTCCATGCAATGATACGCGTGTTCGATTCCTTTCGATAACATTCCCACTTTTTTGTTTAATTGTTTAATACAATAAAAAATGACTAAACAATTATATATTATTAGTTTTCATTTTCAAAATAATTTCTTTAAAAACTTTATTTACTCAAATTATTATTTCATAATATATATTCTTTTGTTGTTAGGTTTTATCAATTTATTTTATAAAATTCAAATTTGGACAATCTAAGTGATGTTTTTGTTTTTTTAAGAGTTCGAAAAATATGTTTTCTTTTGAGATTAAAAATTATTCTAATTCTACAAATCATTATTTTCAAAATTTTGAATAACATTTGCCTAAGCCCAAAGCTTGTCTTTATCGTTTAATCATGCTTTACGTATGAACTTCATCGATTTTGAAACTTGATCGTGCATATATGATTGCAAAATGTATTTTTTTTCCTCATTGTTTTGGGTTGTATTGGATTACATATTTAAAGGTATATGACTTTTAAGTTTTAGTTTTTGTTCTTGAAATAATTTCTTTAAAAATTTTATTGACTAAAATTATTACTTCATAATATATATCATGTATGTACTTTTATTGTTAGGTTTTATCAATTTATTTTATAAAATTTAAATTTGGACAATTTAAGTGTTGCTTTTTATTATTTTAAGAGTTTGAAAAACATTTTTTCTTTTGAGATTAAAAATTATCCTAATTTTAAAAATCATTATTTTCAAAATTTTACATAACTTTCGCCTAAACTTGGAGCTTGTCTTTACTGTTTAATCATGCTTTACGTATAAATTTCATCTTATCTTTCTTAAGTTCATAAAAATATTTAAACTTGATCGTGCATATATGATTGCAAAATTTGTTTTGGGTTGTCTTGGATTAAATTTTTGAATGTATATGACTTTTACGTTTTAGTATATTTATACATTGATTGAATATTTTTTAATATTAATTAATTAAATATTAATAAACAATTTTATTATTGTAACCGACAACGGTCAACAGCCACCCTAGCTAACACAATATTCTGGATCCACCACTGCTTAGTGGTGGCAATGGGCCGAGCTAGTGCTCAACTCACGCTCGTGGGGAGTCGAGCTTGTGGCTCGTTTTCAACGAGCCGAGCTTGGGCTTAGCTCGTTGAATTTGGGCGAGCTCGACTCGACCCACGAGCTCATGGCTCATCTGAGCTCGTGGGCCGAGCCGAGTTTTGGCTCGTGGGCTCGTCCCTTTTTTTTTAAAGAGAAAAACACAAATAAATGAAATAATGTAATGAAAACACTTTTAGAAAAAATAAAAAGTGTTAAAAAATATAAATAATTTAATTAAGACACTTTTTTATTTTTTTTATTTATATCATATTGTAATATTTTTTATAAAGTATAAAATATTTATACAATGAAGAATTATTTTTTAAAATACATTTACAAAAAATATTTTTTTTAATTTCTTTTTAAAGTAAATAAAATGTAAACCCTCTTTTTTTATCCGAGCTTGTAACTGACTACATCAATTTTAAGTAGGCGAAGTTAAAAATTGTATACGAACAACTTGTTGTAACGTGTACAATTTTTCAAAGAAAATTAAATTTAACGATTAAAAAATAATGAAATTTTGATTAATATAATTAAATTAAATATCACTTACCTGACGACACGCAATTTCAGCGTATTTATCTTGTAGTCGAAAATGAGCGTCCTGCCAATCCTTCACGCACATTAACGCTTTCAAAACATCTTCTTTCAGTTAGCTCCTGACATCGATCAAAACCCTTTTACTTGCACTAAAAGCAGACTCTGAAACAACAGTACTAACCGGAGGTGTCAGCAGATCTTTCACAATTGCAAAAATAATTGGCCAAAGTCTTTCATACTTTCACTAGAATTCAATTACTTCTTCTGAACTTTTTTTAATTGTTCTGTCTGTTGGTATATTATGATTGGAGTAATCAATTAATTCGGGAGGCGTTGCATTTTGAGTTTCGATCGATATTTGATGAGATGCAAATGTAGACGACATGGCATTAGATGAACACTTTGCAGTTGCATCATATTTAAATGTATTAATGTCTTAAAATAAATTCATTATTTTGACATCATCTTCTTCAATTTCAGCAGAAGGAGTATGCGCAAAGGGTACCTGACTAAGATTCGCACCCATTCTTTCCACATATAAATCATACATTCCACATAATATTTGCTCTAAATTCTTATAGGTGATAGGTGTATCAAGTATTAAAACTTTATTGATTTGATCAATTACGTATTTAGTTCCCGAAATATTATATCGGGGGTCCATTGCGCATACTAAAAAAAATAATATAGGCAGTCTTCCCAATATTTTCTAAACTTTAAATTCATAGCAATTATAATTTCACTAAAGGCAGGATCATTTTTATATTTATGGAATGTTCTTGCAATTTTATAAAGGCGTTCAATCACCATACAACTTGTGGGATAATAAACGCCGGATAAAATCTTTGTGATCTCATAAAAAGATGTCAAAAATCGTTTAACTTTCAAAGCTAAAATCCAATCGGATTCATTTAACATACCATCGTCATCACTTCTAACGTGTCTATTATTATAAAAGTCAGTTATTAAATTTTTGAAACATTCACATGATTTTAATAGCAAGTAAGTAGAGTTCCATCTATGGCCTATGTCGCTAACAAATGTTTTAGTAGTCGTCATCCCTAATTCGGCACAAAAATCTTCAAATGCTTGTTTTCTACTAGGAGAGATCGTAATATATACTAATGCATTCCTAATCATTTGAAGTTCATCCTTTTTATGTTTTAAACCCTCTTGCACAATTAAATTTAAAATATGACACACACAACAAATATGGAACAAATACCCATCAAAATCAGATTGAAGTGTCATGCACAATTTATCGAGGACTACCTTATTAACACTAGCATTATCAAAAGTAAAAGATCGAATTTTAGTCTCACAATTATATTCTCAAACAATACTGATAATAACATTATATATATTATTAATATTGTGAGGAAACTCAATAATTCTAAAAACAATAATTTTCTTATGCATACATCAAAGTGGGTCTATATAATGTACAGTTGCAGCTATATATACTCTTTTATTAACTCCTTCCCATATATCAGAAATTAAAGATATAACATCCCCATATTATTGCAAATCCATAATTAATTGTTGTTTTGAATTATTGAAATATTGTATTGTATCGACATGAAGAGTGTTTCGACTTACCTCAACGTATCTCGGTTGCAGATATTCTTTCACAAATGAGACGAAGTGTTGGTTGTCTGCAATAGTCAGAGGCAACTCAGTAGCGGCAACAAATTTCACCATTCCGGTTCGAGTATTGTCCTCCGAATATACCAACGTGGATAGGGGTGAAGTCGTAGAACCGGCGCCTGGACTGCCAAATTGCAATTGTGTTTGACCAGTTGGAAGAAGTTCATGTCTGGCCGCACATACTTTGTAGTGGCGGTTGAGATGGGTGGTACCAATTCCTTTTTGACATGTCAATCTTTGTTGGCAGTATTTACATATTACTTTAAATTTTGCAAGACCATCGACAACTTTTCCCGTTGAAATCAACTTAAAGTGATCCCAACATTTTACTTGTTTTTTGCCCTTTCGCTTTCTCCTCGCATCTGGGATATTTAATTCGGCATCTTTATCCTCATGTTCCGCTTCAAAAACGTTAATATCATTCAAATTAATTGGATTGTGGCTTCCCTGATCGTGAATGTGAACATCTTCAAGCATGAGTATGTCATTTAGACCGGCAAATTCATTTGAAAATTAACTTTGTGGCGTCCTAGGCGATTCGTCATGATGTGACCCACATCCCGTATCGAATAAACTCCCAACAAATGAGCGTTGGTCCATTTGTTTGATTGTTTATAATGAAATTCAAATATAATAACTAGACAAATATAAATGTAGTGAGATTGTGAGAATTGAGAATTGGATGAATTGAAATTGTAACTAATAAACTGTAAAAATTAAATTGATATTGTATATTTTGCAGCACAAGAAAGTAAAAACTCGATAATTGATATAATAAAAGAGAGTTGGAGTAGATTGAGTAATTGATATGAAAAAAAACAAAGGGAGGTTAAGGGGTATTTATAGTAGAAGGGGGACAAAAAATAAAATAAAAATTTCAGTGACCATTGGAGCGGTCACTAAAAAAATGCAGTGACCAAACGGTCACTTTCTTTTGCGAGCCACGAGCCGAGCGGGCTCCGCTCGCCTCCCGGTGAGGCCCGCTCAGCTCGCGTTCGAGCTCGTGATTTTACGAGCCCAAGCCGCCCACGAGCCCTATTTTGACAAGTCGAACCGCTCGTCGACTGGACGGCTCGGCTCTTTTGACATCCCTACCACTGCTTACTCGTTGGATCCAAAATAAGTTCCTAATTCAAGTATTGCATCTACATCCATCATATAAAAGAAACTTGAATTCTTTGCTTGCATTCGAACTTGTTTTAGCATCTATAGCATCAAGTCTTAACTTCTTCTTTTTATCAATGTAATTTTTACAATCTTTTGTTTCAAAAAGGGTATATTATCATGACCTCATCTACTAATGCATATGATTGATAATTTTTTCCCACATTAATCCCACCTCGGTCATTCAATTCAAGTTTTCTTTGAACACCAATACTAATAATCAGTTGCATGAATAAAATCGTGATATTTGTAGACTTATATCATGATTGTGCTCAAGTGTAATAGAAATTGTCTTACGCTTTCTATATCTAAATACAGAAGCCTGAACTTTAGGTTTGCACCAACCTCCCCCCTCCCCCCCGCCCCAAAAAA